>NW_018745176.1:0-30558 GCF_001683475.1 Chenopodium quinoa | reverse complement strand
ATTTTTCAAGTTATGGCAAACCATCTCTAGGTGATCACAACTAGCAATAGCAATTTTACATTCATTACGTTTTTCTTTTAATTCTCTTTTGCCAGTTATATAAGTTTCACCTAATTTATAGCATTCATCCAATAAAGAATCTATACAAGCGAGCATATTTTCTCTATCATATTCATGCATATCTATTCTAATTTGTTCAAGGTTTACCTTATGTTTTTGTAGTACATCCTTCTTAGCCATCAAGCATTTCTTGAATGTACTGGTTCCCCCTCTGGTTCCCGGACCAGTGCTGTTCTCCTTGATGTTTGTGAAAGCAGTTAAGCAAACATCAGAACTAGGTGTATCTTCCTCTTCATCAGATCCTGAGTCAGATTCTCCCCACATAGATGCTATCATGGCATTCTTGAAAGCCCTCTTATCTCCAGATTGAGATTGCTTGTCCTTCCATTTTGGACAATCACGAATGATGTGTCCTTTCTCACCACACTTGAAGCAACCTGAAGGTGAGGAAGAGTTAGATTTTTTTGTATTTTTGAAATTCTTACCTTTTGAAATTCCTCTTTGATCACGAAGAGATCTTTCAAATCTTTTTGCAATCATGCTGATCTCATCTTCTTCTTCTTCTACTGTTCCCTTCAGTGCCATGCCTCTGGCTGGTTCCTTGTCAGACTTAGAGTCAATCAGCATCTCATGAGTCATAAGGGAACCAATAAGCTGTTCCAAAGACAAGGTTGACAGATCCTTTGCTTCATATACTGCTGTTACCTTAGCTGTCCATGTATCTGTTAAACTATGCAAAATTTTTCTCACAAGATCCTCATCAGAAAAATTTTTACCAAGTGATCTAAGATCATTAACAATAGTCATAAACCTACGAAAGCAATCATTAATTTTTTCATTTTTATTCATGGCAAACAATTCGTATTTAGACATGATTAAATCAATTTTAGATCGTTTTACCTCACTGGTTCCCTCAAACGCAAGTTCAAGGGTGTCCCATATCTCCTTAGCAACTACTGCAACCAGAGATACGATTTGTTTCGGTCTCACCTATTGCTTGTTGTAGAATTGACATTTGCCTTAGCATTTTTCTCCAGCAACTTGTAATCAGCAGTGACCAATTCGCTATCCTTCTTGGAACCTGTTTTCCCATCAGCTTCTGTCTTGAGAATGATATTAGGACCATTTTTAACTACGAGCCAACATTCATAATCAATACCCATGATAACATTCTGGATCCTGTTCTTTTCCACCAAGCATTAATTATTTCCATTAAACTTTGGTGTCTTGTTGTCATAACCAATTGCACTTAATTCTTGAGTACTCATTCTTAACTCCTCTAGATGTTACTCTTTCGAGAAGCTTAGGCTCTGATACCAATTGAAGGTTCAATGGGCACTCAAGAGGGGAGGGAGGGGGGTGAATTGAAGTGTTAAGTAATCGTTAGCGATTTTTTGCTTCTTTTCGGATTATGCGTAAGGAAACCAGTTGTGCTGGTTCCCTTATGCAGCGGAATAAAACAAAGCAATAAAGAACACCACAGATTTAACGAGGTTCAGCCAACTCTGGCCTACGTCCTCCTATCCTAAGTCCTTTATTAATCTACTCCGAAAAATAAAGACAAAGAACACTCTACTGTTTCCCTACTCCGGGAACCAGTAAACCCCACACTCTACTCTGAATGTGCTCTAAACTTACCCTCGTAAGTTCCTAGTGTGTTTGAACTCACAAACACTCACCAAGTCTTCAACCCCTCTGTCAAAGACTTAATACAAGATCAAGAACTCTCTAATGATCTAACTCTCAAAAGTCAAATAGAGAAAAACGTTAAAACACTATTATGCTCTTGTGTATCACTTAATAATTGAATTAGTGCTTTTAGCTCTCAAAAATAAAACTCTATTAAAATGCGTGAGAGCCGTATCTGATTATTCAGAATAAGATGTATTTTATAGGTTAGTTAGCTAAACCCTAGTTACCTTAAATCATGCATATAAGATATATACGATTTATGGTAAGTATTTATCTTAATTGATTTGATCACAAGATAAAATCAATTTAAGATAAAATACTTCCTAGTTTTTAGCTAACCAAAAATATCATCTTTATTCTTAGCTGCTTGGATATATTTTAAATCAATATTTTTCGGAAAAATATCTTTTTATAAAATCTTTGTAAAAACGGCAGCTTGAATAATCTGTTCAGTTAACCTGGTTCCCTGGCCTGGTTCCCTGAACTGAATATGTTATGAAATTTGTTCCAAACCTTGTACCAAATTTCATAACGATATTTAATATACTAAAAGCACTTTATATACTCAATTATATAAGTTATACTACGGAGCATTTACATGAAGTTCCTAAATAACTCTTTGAGTGTAGTCTTCCTTCATGCATTCGTTAAGTCTTGAAAACTTCCATGAATGAACTCAATTATTGACCAAAGGACCTTCCTTTAAGTTGATCGAGAATTCTTTCAAGCTTCCAGTCTTAGAAATCAACTTAGATACTGCACATTCAACAAAGTTAATGTACAATACTAAATAAGTAACTGCCTTTCATAAAAGCAGTTTGAGAAAACAGTTTATACTGGTTTCCTACCAGTGCATAGCTCATTCATCATCTAACTGTTCCCTGTATAAAGATAAGTTAGTTCAACAAATATCTCATATAAGTAATAACTTATCTAGGGAAACAGTGTTCTATTTTAGCTGGTTCCCCCAACTGTATTGAACACTTTCAAAGACCTGTTTCCCTTAGCTGTTTGTCATCATTCAAAAACTATCAATCAAAACCTAAGGAACTCAACAGAATAACCCATTCCAAAACCCATAACTTAAGCCCACAATTTTTTTATAAGCCCAAATCTAACCCTACACTCTCTACTCTATAAATACCCCATGAATCCCCAAAATTTCCCACAAAAAAAGGTTAGTCTTATTTTCTTTCTCCTCTGTTTTATTAATTTGTGTAATTAAATTTATTGATTTATGGTTTTGATTTTATTGTTTGAAATTATTTTAATTAGTATCAAATTGTATTTTTGATGATTAAACTTTATAATTTTCAGATTTTGTAAATTTTATAACCTATGGTTTTAATTATTGAAAATCATGAGTTTAGGGTTTTTATGAACAATTGATTTAGGGCTTTTATATAATGATGTTTTGAAATTTTGGTGATTATAACAACTGATTAGTTTAACTTAATTCCATATTATTTTGAACACGTAAATTCGTGTTTTAATTATTAGATTTTCTTTCGTTCATATTAATCCCGTTTTAATCCTGATCAGGTTCTGAACTCCTCCGATTTTGATTAAAAAAACTAAGTGTTTTTCGTGTGGAAACAAAGTTTTAAGAAAGACTCACTACCTTTGGTAGTGATCACCACCCTCTCGTGGCCAAATTTAGCCTCAAAATATGATTTTCAAGCAGTTTTTGATTTTAAACGAAGTTTTTTTTATGCTTTAAATTTTATCCTTGAGTTTAAAGGGTAAGAGATAATTTAATGTTTCTATAGATAATTTAAGAATAAAGATGTATTTTTTATGAAATTTTAAAGGGTTTTTGATTAGTTTAAAATGCTGGAATTTTATTTAAAGTAGTATAATTGTGATTTTAATAAAAGGGTGTGATTACCCATTAAAAAGGAGTTTAATTAGGGGTTTTTAAATAATTTTCAGATTAATATAAGTTATTTACAGTGAGTTTAAGTTGCTGGAAATTGTGTATACAAGGGTAATTAATATTGTATTATTGTCCCTTTATGTAGAAGACTTGGTTCGAGAATTGTTGTAGAGTACTTGGTTATTTTAAGAGCTTATTTGAGGTACGTTCGCGTACATAGCATATTTTGATGATGTAGAATCATACTAGGCTTGATTTCAATCAATTACAAGTAGTATCATGCTAAGGTTTATGTATGGAATTGTGAAGTATTGGTGTTGGTGATTGAATTGTGAAGCATGAATTATTTGTGATGGTTTATGGGTTGGAAAAGTATATTTTGGCATGATTATATGGACTACACTTTTATTTATGGCATGTTAGAGTGCATGTTTAATTAAACTATATGTTTAATTTGGCTTGGAATATTGGAAAGGAATTTTATTATGGTTCATATAATTTTTATTGATGCTTTAAGCATGAGAAAAGAGCTATATAAGTGTCTATGTACACGAGGAATAAATTGTATGTTGGGGCCTTTGTGCACTTAAGGTGTTTTTAAGACCGAGGAATAGGATTTTTGGCGCTTTATGCGCTTAAGGTGTCTTTGACACTGAGGTAGAATTAAAAAGGGTTCAACATTAAATATTATGTGGTCACTAAATATTCAAGAATTAAATTGGTATGTTTCTTGACTGAATAATTATTGTTGATTGAATTATTATGCTTTGAGAGTCATCACCAGGTCCAATAATATTTAAATAACGTAAAGTGAAAGAGATTACGCACCAAAACTCTTGGAACGTATGTACCTTGAGTATGAACAATGGGGGGAGTTATGGGGTTTAATATTTAACCATAACTTCTAATGGAGTACAGGACGCTATACATTCCTTTTTATTATTATTATGCGCTGGAATTCCGCCACCTATATGTGGTTTTGTCGCTGGCACGGTTAGCTCCCGTGTCAGTTAACCTCAATTTATTTGGGGGAGGTAGAGTTGGAAACCCGTTCGATGCGTAATCAACGTTAAATAAATTATTTACTGTCTAGTTGAAGAGTCATGTTGAATGTTGTGTGTGTTTGTTAACAGGTGCATTGAGGTAAGTGTGTGTTGATAGGTGAAAGCATGTTAGTGTGTTTAATTACGCTTATGTACTCAGCTTTGCCGATTGTGTGTTTTGTGTGTTGTTGGCCTTGTCTTTATCTTGGCCCTATGATGACCCATTTTTAATGGAGAGTAGTGGAAACAAGTAGAGGGAAGCTTTTCAGGTGATGAAGCATATTCATGAGTGGGCATGAGTGAAGAGCGAATCATGCTAGTTTCTATAAGTATATGATGTGTTTAATGCTTTAATTATTTATGATATTATTATCATGCATGACTAACGCAAAAGTTTTAAAGTTGGTTTGGTTTTAATAAGGGCCTACAATGGTTCCAAGTTGTAGGATGGTTTTATTTTACTTCGTTTGACTTTGGTTTTGAGTTTACTTTCGTTGGTTGACTTTTCAAGTTGACTTGTTTTGAATGGTTTTGAAATTAGTCTTCCGCTGTGTGTCTTTGATAATTGCCTTAGCCGTTTTCACGGTGGTAGTAATATCTTAGATATTCCTATTTAAAGTTTTAAACAGGTCAAAATATGTATTTTTAAAGAAAGGAATTTCTAGGGTGTTATAGTAGTGTCTTTTGAAGGCAAATCATCATTAGTGAAAATGATTGACTTGTCAGATTTCTCGCTAGTAAGCAAGCTAAAGAGATCCTGAGGGGTTGTGTCTTATAGACAAAGCCAATAGAGCGTTCATGAGAGAGTTCCTATGTTCTTTAGAAGTACTTAGGAGTTCCCAAATGCTAACATTCACTTGGATTGGCGAAGTTGTTTGACCAATGGATCTTCCACCTCAAGTGGAGGTGGTATTGGATTTTGTACTCGACCTTGAGTTTGATTTTGTGTGGTCGAAGATCCATTTGGTGGTGGTGCTTGGTATACTCGCCCGGAACGAGTTAAATGATCTATCTCATTTGGGTTAGTTGTAGGACTCATAAACCAAATTTCTTCTAGAGGCTTTGGATATGCCTCCATTTCAAGATGTTCTATGAGTTGTGCTTGATGCCATTGTTCATCCAAGGAGAGATTCGATAAATCTTGTGATTTCCCCAAGAAATGATCCCAATCAAGCGCTCCATTTGTTTCATTTTGTAAACAAGATGGAGGTGGGACGGCGGCATACTTAGAGACATATAAGTCTTGAAAGTCGTCATCCCATAGTCCACGTACGTACTTCATTAGTTGCCCCTATGAGTATTGTGGATAGAGGTTCTCCTATAGGTGTGATATAATCCAAAGGATTGAACATATCACTTCCCATATGGTCCTTATCGATGTGAAACACTCGTAAGGGGGATGCATTATTGTTAGGTTTAGGCGTGGGAATTCTCCCATCGTCTACTAAATCTTATATTTTGTGCTTTAAAACATAGCAACGTTCAGTATCATGTCCAACGCCTCTATGATAAGCACAATAAGCATTACCATTCCATTGAGGAAATCTTCTTTCTGGTGAGTGGGTGGTGTTGGCTCTATTGGCACAAGTAAGCCTTTTTCATTGAATTTTTATAACAATTCTTAATAGCTTATAGGAAATGGAGTAAATTTTCTTTCTTTTGTACATCTTTTTCTAGGATCATCATATCGATTTGTGTTAGTGGAAATCGCAAATACGCCAATAAAGGATGATGCATTAGCATTCCCTATCTTGTAGTTATTCTTAGGTTGATGATGATGATGAGGTTTTTTTGCTTTTTCTTTAGCAAGATCATCTTCAATCCTAGTAGCCACAGAATAGACCTTTTGAAAAGTGTCTAGACCAAGGTGGCGTAGATGTTTGTTGTACTTTTCATGATAGTTGTCAATGAATTTTTGAACTAACTTGAGTTCATGCGGCCTTTGGGCAAGGTGGACCGCCTTTTCTCGCCATCTACCATAGAAAGCAAGGAAACCTTCATCGTCGCCTTACTTAAGCATCTCGAGTTCACGCAAAGTTGACTTAAACTCTACGTTACTCTCCTATTGGGTAATGAAAGCCGAAACTACATCTTTCCATGTTGCCTTGAATTTTGGATCTAGCCCATAGTACCACTCTCTCGCGGTTGGGTCTAGGATAAAGGGAAAGTCAAAGCATAAAGCTTAGGATAAACTCCCTTTAGTGCCATAGTGCCAGTAAAACACATTAAATGATTTTGTGGATTATTGGTCACCTTAAATATTGGCATGTCCGTAGCTACGAACTTTTCCGGTAAAGCAAGTCCTTGGGGAGGAGCAAACTTTTCTGCGTCAAAGTACTTGTTCCACATTGTAGAACGAAGAATTAGCTTCTCCAACGACTTTTCTTTGATGGATAATTATTCCATCTTCTCTTACAAGGCTATGGTTTCAGCATTTTTCTTTCCAGCCTTTTCCATTTTCTTAATTCTTCTCTCCTTGACCTCTTGAGCCTTTTCCTCTCTCAAACGAAGATTCTCTAGTTGAAATTCTTCGATGGTTGGCATTCTTGTTGGACTAGAATTAGTTGTCGAAGAAAAGTGGTTTGAAAGGGGTTGATCATTGGGTGGTAAACGTAGAATGTGAGTGCCAGGGGGTCCTCTTTCCCAAGCTTGGAAACCGGCCCTAAAGGAGTACGAAGTAAATCGATACGCTTGTTTAAAAGTGGAGAAAAAAAAGAAACGACACAAAATATATTCAAAGGGATAACATCACCCTTAAAAATTCTTCAATGAAGATATTGTTCGGACGAATCAATTTGTTTTTTGAGAAATCAAAATTAATTCGTCTGGTGGGCACGCGCAAGTGACTCCGTTGCGTGCGGCTGTTGCGCGCAACGGAATCACTTGCGCTTGGAGGGGTCGCACTGAGTTGCACGCGCCACCTGCTCGCAGGATTTTTTTTAATTCGAGCATCGTTTTTGTTTTATTCGATTTTTTTTATTTGATATTTTTCATGCTATCCTTTGAATATGACGCTAAATCACGAAGAGACAACTTCGTGATTGGGAACCTAGACCAAACTAAAAAGAGAAGAAGAAGACTATCCTAACACGTTGCATATAGTCACATAATCACATAAGCATACCATAAGTCAAGATTCATGCAATGCCGTTCTAAGGTCAAAAAGGCATGGGTGTCCAAAGGTACCATATCTTAAGAAACGACGCACAAATCAATCACTCAACGTGTTGACTCATGACATCGCCCTCCCAACATTTTGTTGGCGATATGGGTGGAATGATTGTTATTGATTTCGGGATAGAAGCCTAGTGTTGGCGACCCCTAGTTTGAAAGGGGAATCGTTATCCTAGCCCTAGTGCGACCTCTACTAGTTCTTCCTTTTTTTACAATTTCATCACCAAACAATATATGCAACGCGATATCTAAAACTATGTTAGTTGATTTTATTTGCATGTATTAATTCACATAGGAATTACATCGTAATATCGTTATTCTTATTTAATCAAATTCGTGAAAAGGACAAGAAAATAAACAATATTTGCCTTGACTTAAGTGATCAACAAACAATTATTTAATTCAATTCTAATCTTTATTTAACGCAAGATACTATGTGGAATCGATTAATTTATTATTTTAAAGGTGATCAAACAACACTAATTAATTAATTAAGGTTCTTTTAAACAAGAAAATAAATGTGATTTAACTAAGTGCTCGGCAATTTACCACTTCTCTTTGCTAGATCTCCGTTTAGAACACTTATGGACTCCTTGTTGGGGAACCTCCACCGTAGTAACAAAATATATAAAGAGTGAGTGCTTAGGACAAGAGGGGCTAGGTTGTACAAGTTCACAAGTATTTCGCTAGAGTTTTAGGTTATTTTTTGTCTGTCTAAGCCTCGGTTTAAGCTCTTATTTATAGGGAATGATTAGGTTTAGGGTTACGAGCATTCTGTCGCAGCAGGTTTCGCGCGCAAGAGGATGAGTTGCGCGCGGCATCCCTGCGCAAGTGATTGGGTTGACACTAATTGTCTTGCGCGCGGTAAGATTCGATTTCATATTTTCCCTATAATTTTGAATCTTCTGCAGCGCAACTCTGGAGGGTGCGCTGGGTGTCGCGCGCAACAGAATTAGTTGCGCGCGGCAGCCCAGCGCGATTGTTTGAGATGCGCGCGGCTTTTTCTGCGGCAACACTAAGATTTAACCTAGGCACTCCTAAATCCGTCATTATTAGGTTTTAAGCACGGGCTTAAGCCTAATTATGATCGGGTTTAGTTAATTGGACCTTTGTTTTGTCTTTTTTTAAAATTTGGGCTAATCTTTTGTGTTTTGTGGCTTAACCAGTTATCCATAAGTATTCTTCACTTTAATCCAACACGAAGATGGTTTTTATTTATTGTCATTGCACTTTCTGTCGGGACAGGAGGCCAAAATTTGATGTCTACAGTACCGGGCACTCGATAAGAGACGCAATCTGAGAAGTGTTCATATCAAAGACATTTTCATATCAAAGAAATTGGAACACTTGCCCTTTTGTACACATTTATTGTTTTTTTTTAATTTTATTCTTTTGAGATTAATCAAGCTTTTGTATTTTAAAATTGCATAAATTGCACACCGTCTTTTCCTAAGGTTAGATAGATGTGGGTTGAAGAAAGAAAGGTTTATCGTTAGATGAGGCTCAAAGTGGTTTATCAAGAAAAGATTGTACATTTGAAGGGCAAAAGATAATATGATGTGGCTACAAGGGGTGCCTCAAATCATTGGTATACCTTGTGCTTATCTCGGGTTTTTTTTTTGGGCCAATACAATAATCATATGTAAGAAAATAAATGCTCATTTTATTTAAAAAGTGAAGGGTAAAAAAAACTCTAAGAAATAAATTCAAGGAGGATGATGCCTATGCTAGACTTATTGGGGAAAGGGTTTCAAAAAAAGAAAGAAGAAAGCATGAAACCTTGGTGAGAAGCTTTCCTTATGCATTTGTTTCATCATTACCCTCATTTTTTTTTGTCAATCACATGACTCAAACTCGATTCAACATGCATGGATGGAAGAAGGTAGGAAGAATAAAGGTTGTGATATGGAGAAAGCATGTAGAGAATGGAAAGATTATGTAGATGGAGAGCTATGAAAAAATTAGGAATAGAATGTACCCCCAACTCAAATGACGGAAAAAACCGACTCATGCATGAACCTAAGACATGGTCATGGTGTGAAAAGAGTGTGTAAAAAGTGTGTGCTAAGACTAGTGAGTTTAGGTGACATGTTAAGACTTGTGTCATGACCATGTGACTAGACTATGTGACTAGACTCGAACAAAGACTAAGTTAAGAATTCATGTATATGCATTAAACTAGACAGGTGTAGTATTTTAGTCATAACTTTTGATCTGCGACTCTGATTTGGATGAAACCAACTCCAAATTGAAGATAAAACTCGGGGATACAGTTCCATAGGTTGTACGACTCGTAACTCTTCCTATAACTCCGGCTATAACCAAAACAAGTTGACGCTTGTGCAGTATACGGGAATAAAAATTCAGGTTGACTTAAAGGAACAATGACTCGATTTAAGGTATATTTTTTTAGCTCAAATTGATTAATCAATTAATTAAGAAAATCCCTTTAGTCACTGATTAGTTTATTAAGACTTATTTACAAACACAATGTAACAACCTAGAAATTCCTTTCCTTTAAATACCTATTTTACTCTTTAAAAATACGATTTAGGAATATCTAAGACATTACCGCCACCGTGAAAACGGCTAAGGCAACTATCAAAGATACACAGCGGAAGACATAAAAACAAAAACCGTTTAAAAAAAGTGAACTCAAAAGTCATCCAAACAAAAGTAATGTTCAAACCAAATCAAACAAAATCAAATATAAGTCAACCTACAACTTGGAACCATTAAAGGCCCTTATTGAAAACCGAATCAAATCCAAAACTCAATGTTAGTTCCACGTATAAATAATATCATAAATAAGTAAAGCATAAAACACATCGTGACTAATGAAAACTAGCATGATTCGCTCTTCGCTCATGCCCCGTC
Source organism: Chenopodium quinoa (assembly GCF_001683475.1). Classification (NCBI taxonomy): domain Eukaryota; kingdom Viridiplantae; phylum Streptophyta; class Magnoliopsida; order Caryophyllales; family Amaranthaceae; genus Chenopodium; species Chenopodium quinoa. Next base: position 19,836 of record NW_018745176.1, on the reverse strand, counting down.
ATGAATATGCTTCACTACCTGAAAAGCTTATCTCTACTTGTTTCCACTACCCTCCATTAAAAAATGGGTCATCATAGGGCCAACATAAAGACATGGCCAAAACACACATACACACAATCAGCAAAGCTGAGTACATAAGCGTAAATAAATACACTAACATGCTTTCACCTATCAACACACTCTTACCTCAATGCACCTGTTTATAAGCACACACAACATTCAACAAGACTTTTCAACTAGTAAATAATTTATTTAGCGTTGATCACGCATCGAACGGGTTTCCAACTCTACCTCCCCCAAATAAATTGAGGTTAACTTACACGGGAACTAACCGTGCCAGCACAAAACCACACATAGGTGGCGGAATTCCAGCGCATAATAATAATAAAAAGAAATGTACAGCGTCCTATACTCCATTAGAAGTTATGATCAAATATAAAGTCACATAACTCCCCCCATATGTTCATACTCAAGGTATATACGTTCCAAGATTTTTAGTGCGTAATCTCTTTCTCTTTACGTTATTTACATATTATTAAACTTGGTGATAACTCTGAAAGCATAATAATTCAATCAATGATAATTATTCAAACCATCAAACATACCAATTTAATTCTTGAATAATTAGTGATCACATAATATTTAATGTTGAACCCTTTTTAAATATACCACAGTGTCAAAGACACCTTAAACGCATAAAGCGCCACAAATCCTATCCCTCGGTGTTAAAAACACCTTAAGTGCACTAAGGCACCAACATACAATTTATTCCTCGTGTACATAGACACTTATATAGCTCCTTCCTCATGCTTATAGCATCAATAAAGATTATATGAACCATAATAAAATTCCTTTTCAATATTCCAAACCAAATTAAACATGTAGTTTAATTAAACATGCATTCTAACATGCTACAAATAAAAGTGTAGTCCATATAATCATGCCAAAAATATAATTTTCCAATCCATAAACCATCACAAATAAATCATGATTAACAATTCAATCACCAACATCATTATCCACCATTCCAAACATAAACCTTATCATGATACTACTTGTAATTGATTTAAATCAAGCCTAACATGATACTACAACACCAAAATATGCTAAGTACGCGAACGTACCTTGAGTACGATCTTAAAATTGCCACGATTAATAAAAATTGCTTACTTCAAAGTCTCCTGCACATTAAAATCATAGTAGAGTATTAAAATCCACTCTAAACAAATATCCAACAATATATACTATATTAAAACCCCTTATAATTTAATTAAAATAAGCTGAAATTGTATTTAAAACATCATACTTTAGTCCCAATTAATGGGTAATTGAAATTTCTTACAGAAACTTAGTTTTAAATACTCTACTAAAAATTCCATAACTTTATTTTAATTAAAACTTGATGTAAATAAGCCTTAAAACACTTTAATCAAAGATCTAAACCATTATACATCATAATCCTTCAATTATTTATAAATCAAGAACCTAGGGTTTCTAAAATTGGGGCTTTTTTAATTACAATCATAATCTGAAAATTAATTAGCATAATACTTATTATCATATTTTAAAATCAAATCCCAAAACTCAAAATTATTAAATAGATCTAAGCATAGATTAGTTTTATACAGTAAAGGTTAAGTTTTTTTCCCGAAAAAAAGAGGGTTGCCGACAGCAGACCGGCGCCACTGCTGGCTAGGTTGCTGGTGGTCGGCGGCCCACTGGTGGTGGTGGTTGCCGGTGGTGGTGGTGTTCGAAATAAAATGGGAAGAGGAAGGGGAAAAAGAAAGAAAAAGAAAGAAGATAAATAAGGAGAGAAGGGAGAGAAGTTTACCTTTGGTTTTCTCCACTCTGGGCAAAGTTAATTTGCCTCATAAGAGGAATATTTATACCCCTTATCTATTAACCCTTTTCCCTAAACTTTCCTCTTTTATTTTTCCTAATACCTTCCCTAATAAAATTTGCTAAAATCATACTTTCCTAAAATAAACCCCAACTTTTATAAAATAAATAATTAATTAATTATACTTTCCTTTTTATAAAATATTTCTAGATTTACATAAAATAAATAATTAAAATACCGTAATTAAAACCTTAAATTTATTTAAATACTTTACGTATAAAAATACGGGGTATTACAGTCTACCCCCCTTAAAAGAAGTTTCGTCCCGAAACTTGGGAAAACGAAATTAGAACTTTTCCTCACTTTGTATAATATTGATGTACTTTTTATCATACATTTACCTTATTGTGTCTCTTTGAGAACACAATTACTCAAAATACCTGGTAAAAATTGTGCAAAAAGCACAAAAATAACTAAAAACATAGGGAAAAAGCGCGAAATTCTACCGCATTCTACCCCCCTTAAAGAAAACGAGTTACGCCCCCGTAACTCAACATACCTGAAACAACTCTGGGTATTTCTTTCTCATTTCATCCTCTGCCTCCCAAGTGGCTTCCTCATATTCTTGGTTAGACCAAAGTACTTTCACAATCTTAACATTCATATTACGTGTATTTCGCACTTTACTATCAAGAATATTGACAGGTCTTTCTTCATAAGTTAAGCTTTGATATAACTCAATGGTTTCAGGTTGTAGCACATGAGATTTATCAGGTATGTACCTTTTCAATTGGGAAACATGAAATACGTCCTGTACTTTACTAAGCTCCATAGGTAAGGCTAACCTATAAGCTACCTTGCCTATTCTTTGTAGTATTTCATATGGACCAATGTACTTTGGGCTAAGGTTCCCTTTCTTTCCAAAACTCATCACCCCCTTCATAGGTGACACCTTCAACAATACTTTATCACCAACTTCAAACTCTTCTTCTTTACGCTTCAAGTCTACGTAGCTCTTTTGACGATCTTGAGCTGCTTGAATCTTGGCTTGAATTCCCTTACTTGTTTTACTGTATCTTCAATCATTTGAGTTCCTAAAATCATTGTTTCACTTATGTCGTCGTTCCAACAAATTGGACTGCGACACTTCCTCCCATATAAAACCTCAAATTGAGCCGTTCCTATGATCGCATGATAACTGTTATTATAGGAAAATTCAATTAAATCCAAGCTGTCTTCCCACCCTCCTTGGAAGTCTATAACACAAGCTCTCAACATATCTTCCAAGGTTTGAATGGTTCTCTCGGTTTGTCCATTTGTGGCAGGGTGGAATGTTGTACTCATCATAAGTGTTGTACCAAAATTTTCCTATACACTTTTCCAGAATTTTGAAAGAAACCTGGAATCTCTATCAGACACAATATCCTTTGGAACCCCATGTAACCTCACAACGTTTTAGATGTAAGCTTTTGCAAGTTGCTCCATTTTCCAGGTCTCCTTCATTGGTATAAACACTACTGATTTTGTAAGTCTATCCACCACTACCCAAATGGTGTCATTTCCACTCTTTGACTTAGGAAGGCAAGTCACAAAATCCATTGAAATGCAATCCCACTTCCATCCTGGGATTTCCAATGACTGTACAGTCTCTTGAGGTCTCTTATGCTCTATTTCACCTTTTGGCAAGTCAAACACTTTGCTACAAATTCTGCAACCTCATTCTTCATTCTAGGCCACCAAAACATCTTTTTCAAATCCTTATATAGTTTGTCTCCACCCGGATGCATTGAGTAGGGTGTATTGTTACCTTCTTCCATCAACTTTCTTTTTACTTCATCACATTTTTGTGGTACGCACCATCGACCCTTGTACCTCAAACTCCCATCCTCATGAATCTTAAAGTCTGTAGCTTTTCCTTGTTTAATTTTTTTGCGAATCCTATCCAACTTCACATCTCCTTCTTGGTTTGCTTGTATTTTGTCGTATATTGTTGGTTGGACGCTTAAAATCGGAAGAATACCGACTGGTACACCCCATTCTACGACTTCTAAATTCAACTTCATCATTTCCCTACACACATCATTAGCTACTACTAATTTTTTTAGTCCATGACTGGTCTTACGACTTAGAGCATCTGCAACTACATTGGCTTTTCCTTCATGGTATTGTATATTTAAGTCGTAATCCGTCCTGTACTCTAACCATCTTCTTTGTCGAGAGTTCGGGTCTTTTTGAGTGAAAATGAACTTCAAGCTCTTATGGTCTGTATAGATTCTACACTTCACTCCATATAGGTAATGGCACTAGATTTTTAGTGCAAAAATGATTGCAGCTAATTCTAAATCATGGGTTAGGTAATTCACTTCATGAGTCTTCAACTGTCTAGATGCATATGAAATCACCTTACCATTTTGCATAAGCACACACCCCAAGTCATTCTTTGATGCATCACTATACACATCATCCCACCATCATCTGGTAGTGTAAGCACTGGTGCTGTAGCTAGTTCGTGTTTCAAGAGTTGGAACGCCTTCTCACATTTGTCATCCCACTCAAACTTCTTATCCTTCTTCATTAGAGTAGTCATAGGTTTAGCGATCTTTGAAAAGTCCTTAACAAAACCCCTATAATAACCTGCTAAACCTAAGAAACTCCACACATCAGACACTGTTTTGGACGTAGGCCAGCTTTTAACAGCTTCAATCTTGGCGGGGTCTACTTCTACTCCATCCTTAGACACAAAATGACCAAAAAATGCTACCTTTTCCAACAGAAATTCACACTTAGAGAACTTTGCATAAAGATTATTTTCTCTTAGTGTTTGTAGAATTGCTCGTAGGTGTTCGACATTCTCTTCTTTTCTCTTTGAGTACACCAATATATCATCTATGAATACTACCACTAACTTATCCATAAATTGATGAAACACCCTATTCATCAAATCCATAAAGATTGCTGGAGCATTTGTTAATCCAAATGGCATAATTGTAAACTTGTAGTGTCCATACCTTGTCCTAAATGCAGTTTTAGGGATGTCCTCATCTGCTATCCTCAATTAATGATACCTAGACCTCAAATCAATCTTTGAAAACACTGTAGCACCCTTTAATTGATCAAACAAATCATCTATTCTTGGTTGGTGTAGGCGTCGTTTGAAGTGCGCCTACGTTAAAGCATGTGTGAATATGCTTGGCACTCATAGGAAGTGGGAATTGACATAATACGATTAGGGACAAGGAAAGTAGGGAGCCGCCAACAAGTTTTTAAGGAACTTGTAAACCGTTCACGGATCATTTAAGGCAACCACGAATAAGGGATAACGAAGGCAACAACCACCAGTACATAACTAACATTAAGTAACACGCAAAAAGTGTTACATAAAGTGGTAAAAATTTTATTATAGATAATAGGTAACACTTTAGTGGATGATACACCCGCCCATGTTACCTGTATTATGTAACATTTTAGGTAACATATGGTAACACTTTTAAAAGTGTTACTATAAACCCTATTATGTAACACATTTTTATATTATTAGTATCATTTTTAAAATGTTACTTTTTATTTCTTATGTAACACTTACTTACCTTTAGTAACATTTTTCAATCATGTAGTAACACTTATCTGACATTATGTATCACTTTTACAAACTAATGTAACATCTTTTGACATATAGTATCACTATATTCGATATTATGTATCACATTTGCAAACTAAAGTAACACCTTTTTTAATTAATAGGCAACATTTATTATTATTATTATTATTATTATTATTATTATTGTTGTTGTTGTTGTTGTTATCGGTATTATTATTATTATTATTATTATTATTATTTAAAATATGCAACTTTTAATATATATATATATATATATATATATATATATATATATATATATATATATATATATAACAATAATATTACCATATACAACAACCACAAACGTGTGATTAACAATAATTTAAAATGATATCATTTCATATTTTCTTACAAAATCCATAAACACCTTTTTTTTTTTTGCTTGGCTAATCAATCTAGTAATCCAAACAAAAATAAAGTCAACTTCGACCTCTAGACCACCAAATTTCAAAATTTAAAAAAAAAAAACCACAGTTACACTCAACAGAGTTTCAAACAAACAACAAGCTAGTATTAATCAACATCAGCAGCTAGCAGGAACCAACAGATAACGGCCGCGGTAGTGTCAACAACAGACATAAGTAACATTTATAATGGCAGTAACAACTATAATGGCAGTAACAACATTGTCATGGTAACCCAAATTGTGGTCATGTTATTCAAGGGGTCCAAGGAAGAATAGATGTGCAACGGTGACTGGCGGCACGGTGTTGCCATGCACGGTTTGAGGAAAGATCATAACGCCCAAATATACTCGTGAAAGATCACTTTGCCCCATTTATTTACTTTTCCTCTGCCCTTTTATTTGTACATATAATCATCAGGTTGCGATCCTGTTGCTAAGATATAATTCAAGTGTCTGCAGCAAATAGACAATTTCCTAGTATAAGTAATCCTTGTCACTTACTCAAGAAAGCAAACATGAATAGAAAAGCTTGTATTAGTTTATATCTCATCAAAATATCATGATTTATTTATGCCGCATGCAAGAGGCAGAGGTATTCACCTTAGGGACCACTTGACACTTTGTATTGTAATAAACATGAAGTTACTTCATGTACGATAGCAAATGCTAAGAAACATAAATCATAAAAGGGAAATCGGATATTCATGATTTTGTATTAAAACACCTATAATCTGAAAGCACAAAGGAGCTAGTTGAGACTGAGAACTTCATGACATCTTACCCAAGGAGCGATAAAGATTTGTTCATCTAATTTCATTCCCTTTCAAACACCCTTCCAACATCAGCTTGTCTATTTCTTCCGAACGTTTAGGAGATCATACCAATCTTTGCATTGATTTAGCTTTAGCGGTGTTTGCAGACTGAAAAAAGAAAAGAAATCATACTGATTGTTCATTAAGAGGAAAAACCCAAATGAGAATTTTAGTTAAATTTCTCACTCAATTTACCCATCAACAGATTTTACTGATAAACGAAGCTATCGTTTGACTGAACTAACCAGCTTTGGTCCTTGAGACCACTACGAGGCAGAATAAGAAAAATAGTCATGTTGTTAATTAACTATACTTTTTAGCCTTTCAATTGGAAAAAAATTATCTAACCAGATACCACACCTGATGTCTACCATAGAAATGAGAAAATGTTGGGATTTAAGCATATAAATTAACTTGTACCCCTCAAACCTGTTCTTTATTTTCTTTACACACTTTCTATAGTATACATACTTTTAATATACTAGTATATTTTTTTCTTTACACACTTTCTATATTATAAGTCACTCCTTATAATGACTGTACGTATGAGGTACATTAGCACAATAGTGAAATGAGGGATCAGGAAAAAAAATCGGAAGATTAGTTATCATCCTCGTGTCAAACGAAGATCAAGGCTTGACATGGATTTCAAAATTTGACGTTGAATACAACATAAGTAAGTCTCACTAGGCCGACTACTTAAACATGCCATCCCCAAAAAAATAATTCCACGAGTTGCATTTATGCCAATAAGCTAACATTTCAATCAACATTTGCTATCTAGTTTAATTAAGATTTCCTTGACACTTTATAGTTCTAGTTGTAAAGCAAAATACAACAAAAATAATTAGACAATCAAATGAATCACTTCTCTTAAGATACCAGTCATAGATTGGGGACCATCAGCTCAAGAAGACATATATACATCTCCAAATCTCCAATCATGTTTTAAAATAAACCAATGGCATTTTATTTACAAGCAAGCAATCACAGTGCACAACATACTTGTAATATAATTCAAATTATAATTTCAACAATGACAATTAAATTACCAAGATCAAAAAGTACACCAACAAGAACACGATCCATGTCGTGTAGTTCAGCTTCGAGGAAACGGTGTCCATAACACAAATACAAACATTTCTCATTCTAATATGAATCCCATTTTCCTAGAAAATAATGGACACAATTCTCTTGATAAGTAACTTTTAAAATCAAGTGCAATAAATTCATTAGATTGAACATCAATGGGAATTTGCTCCACAACCTCAATTGAAAACCTTAATTTTTTTCAAAAATAAATTAATCAACATAATTGATGAAAGAGATTAGAGGCGTTGCATCCTAATAGAGTAATAGAGTCATTCAACAATCTTAATTTTCACAGCTCTTTCAATTGTATTCATGGCCATTAATACAAGAGAAACCAACAAAAAAATCAAATTTATCAGAAAATAAATAATACGCAAAAGGAAAAGAAAAAAAAACCCAGGTGAAAGAGAAACATTTGTCACCTGAATTCTATAAGAAACCTGCGAGGAGCTCTAAACTATTGGGAATTTACCCAAAGAATTAAAACTTGATTCCAAACTGTAAGGAACCCCAAATGTCAAATAAATAAACAATTGTAGGGATTAAATTAGCATTCAAAATGAAAAAACCTAGAAATTGAAGAGTTTGAGAAGAAAGAGAAAAAGGGGAGAGGATTACCCTGATATAGAACGGAGAATGAGAGAAAAGGTAGTTCGACCACACATTGTTAAGTTGCAGAATTCCCTTGATTATTATCTTCCTTCGAACCACTGGCTTGACAGAGGAGAAAGAAGAGGATTAAATGAAAAAAGAGTCTTGAAGTCTTTTTGGTTCTTTTAAAGAGCCAATGAAAACTGGGTTAATTCCGAGAAAACTGTAGAGAAACTGAAAAAAAATGAATAAATTAGTGTTACCATAAAGTGTTACTTATTTTAAGAGTGTTACATAGTAATGTTACTTGTGTTATAAGTGCTACTTTAAGTGTTACCTTCTATAAAAGTGTTACTAAAGTGTTATTTATGAATCTATAATTAAAAGTGTTGCAAAAAATGTGTTACATAAACTTAATTATGTACTGGTGAACGATTGTCCCGTGAAGGTTACACCCCATTCATAATCCATGAGATTACTAACTCCATATGGTTTGGAACCACGAAAGGAGGATCGGGGATGACGGTACGAAGTGATCATGGAGTCACATTCGCCCGTATTGGCCTCTACTCGATTCTTATGGTGAAAAGTGATTCCTGCGATCTCAAAGGCAGACAAACAAAGATTCAATTTTCTCAAAACTATTATTAAGCTAAATTGGTTTAATATTAATGCAACATATAATTCTAAAATATTTGTGATCACTTGATCAAACAACAAGATTAAAGAGGAACCTAAACTGGTCGTCCAAATTATCTTATTAGGCATGATTTTCAATTACATATTCCCTTTAAAACATGCAATGTGGTGATCATAATAACAATAGAATACACATTAATATTGGAAGCAATTTAACAATAATAGCGTTAGTCAAATAAAATATAAATTAACCTAATCATGATACTAGCAACAAGAATAAAAATAAGATTAATTAAGTGATTAATTACTCACTTTTCGCGTTTTCTTGAATTGCTACATCATGAATAAACTTTTAGTAACTTCAATAAAAAAAATATAGATCAAATATAAATAATTAAAAAAAGATAAAAAGTAGATTTGATTTGGTCCAAACCCTCAGTTAATAATTCTATCTAACACGTCTTGGTTAAAGCATAGAACTTCAGGTATTGTATGGACTCCTTGCAATGCTTAAAGGAAGAAATAGTGAAAGAATTGGGAGGCTAGTATTTAGGCTAAAGAGGGAGAAGAGAATGATTTGATGATCAATCTTGTTGATGATTTAAAAAGGTGAGATATGACCTCTACTTATAAATAAAAAATATGGTCGAAGAATCAAGAAAATATAAGAATTCGAATCGGATAAAACTCTTGCGATAGACAGCAGTTTTTGCGGTTTTCTTTTTATCATATCTTTTGATCTAGAAATTGGAATAAGATGAATAAGATTTATTTGGAAAGCTCTTGAAGTATACTTTCTAAACAAATTAGAATCAGATTAAAATATTTTATATAATAAAAGATATGGCTGAAATAGTGAGACGGTGTCAGTTTTGGATAGAGTTTGACATTTTATTCATATCTTTTCCGTTATAGCTCGGAATTGATATTTTAATATATCATTGGAAAGATAATTTCAAGGGATATCCAATCATATAAAATTTGGATAAAAAATTGAATCAAGAAAATAATATCTGTCTATCTTTGAACGTTTTTCAATTCGGATAGAAATAGGATTTTCAAAAAAACGAGTTTTATTCAATTTCAAACTCTTTAATCTTATCTTTTCAAAAAGGATAATTAGGATCTTTTAGAAAATTATAGAAGCTTCAAATTAAATCCTAATTGGTTTAGGAATGGGATTAAATAATTTGGACCCTCCACATGATCATTGGGTTAGGTTTGGTTTGAGCTCAGTTTAATATTTTGGCCATAACTTATTCGTTTATAACTCGTATTTGGGCTTATAATATATATTTGGAAATCTCTTTTAAATTCCCCTCCAACTATTCAATCATTGAACCCAAATTATAGAAAATAAACTGGATTGAACGTTTTTATAAAAAGGACACGAAATGAATGATTTTAAAGGACACGAAATGAATTATTTTGGGTTTAAAGGCATGAAAAGAGGAAAATAAGTTATGTTTTGGGGAAATGGGCTAGGATTTGGGTTGGTTTATGAAATAAAAATATTGATTTAATCACTCCAAGATTAAATACTCAATCCGACCAATAATGGCGGTGAAAGGCTGTTCATCATCGGGTTTGGTTTTGGGGAGACATTTTTAGGTGTCTACAGAATCCCCCACTTTGACTGTTGTAGAAACTTTAGTTTGAAAATGATAGTCAAAGTAGTCGATAGGGACGGAGAATGATTTAAGACGTTCCATGCTTGAGGAAAGTCGACATATGATTTTGGCATTTTCTATGCTTGAAGGAATCCACCGATAATTCTTTCCATGCTTGATGAAAACCGACAAAGGAATTTGGTGGTTTTCTATGCTTGAAGAAATCCACCGGATAATACTTTCCATGCTAGAGGAAAAGTCGACAGATGATGAGACTGCAATTCTCTGTGTATCGAGAACCTTGCGTCATGAAATGATGGTGGTTCGATTGTCCCCGAACGTGGGTTGTAGATGGTCCGCTTGTCCCTGGACGTGGGCTGTGGTTGGTTCGCTTGTCCCCAAACGTGGGCTGTAAATGGTTCGCTTGTCCCCGAACGTGGGCTGTAGATGGTCCACTTGTCCCCGGACATGGGTTCTAGATGGTCCGCTTGTCCCCGGACATGGGCTATAGATGGTCCGCTTGCCCCCGGACGTGGGCTATAGATGGTCCGCTTGTCCCAGAACGTGGGTTGTAGATGAGACCTGCAAAAATAAATTTGCCAATGGACTCGTATATTTTGTGATTGACTTGACCACTAACTTGACCAAGTTTGACTTGATGTGACATGACATGTGTATGACTTGTGAGTGTGTGTGTATATGTGTGTGTGCAGACACAAGCAAACGAAGGTGCAAAAGAAAAAATTTTATGTCAATTTTTGTCATGAGTGGAGGATACCGACTTTCTCCGAAAAAGAAAGATGTGAAAACTGAACTTTTATTTTCGAACTTCCCTCGATGAGAAAATTTTGAAAAAGCTTTTTTAAACTTCCCTAAAAGAAAAGAAGCGAAAAAAGGAAAGAAATTTTGAACTTCCTCGTTGAGCAAGACAAAAATGAATCGCATGGATTGAATTGCTTTTCTTGAAAGTAATGTATGCATGATGAATGTCCTTAGGCCAGGAGGCTAAGGACAATTACATCATGTGACACGTTGAATGAACTTAGGTCATGGAGCTAAGCATCATATATGGTGTAAAGAAGCGATCTTGAACGTCACTTAGGTTTAGAAGCTAAGCACGTATACAGATGAAGTGATTATTGCATAATGAACGTTGCTTAGATCAAGGAGCTAAGCACAATATGCTTTGTATGATTAAAAGTCATTGATATATAAATGTTTCTCAGCACATTATGCGATGCATGAAACAATGAATATTGCTCAGGTCAGGAAGCTAAGCAAGTATACAATGTTTCTTCTAATGAATGTTGTCTTTAAATATGATGAAATATGCACAGTGTTGAAACAAGATTTCATGATAAAGGGATCTTAAAGGGAAAGATGATTGATATGGATATGTATGTGTGAGTGAAGTGTGTGAATGTGATACTAAGGCTGGCTGCAAGGGTTATAGAGATGGAAAGAGATGTGAGAAGAGTCAAAGATGATGACTCTTTAGTCTAGGGAGGCTAAAATGATGTGGGTTCAAGCCCCCCAAGTCTAGCTTCTAAATGGGTAAGGGTAAGCATTGGATATTCTTTTGACTCGATCATGCATGGATATGAATATGAATGTGGCCGCACCTCGATGTGAGGTTGCCTACGTATCCGTTAGGAATTAGGCCGAACATAGCTCTAACCGAACTTTGCACAAGTGTGTGCACACCTCAAAGAGGTCTTTCAAGGGTTGTAATGTGGTTAAGCTGAAGGTTTAAGGAAGAAAGGGGTAAAAGGCTCAAGACCCGAGAGAAGCCCCCAAAATATTGCAATTGTGTATTAGACTTTGCAAGTTTTATTTTTCATATATTTTTTTGTTTTGAATTTCTTTTCTTTTTTTCATTCTTTTGAATCAATGTAGGCAATCTCAGATCATGCGGTCCATCACTCACTTAGCATTCATGTTTCTCAGGCACGGTATCAAGCACTCGATGAGAGACGCAATTTGAGACGTGTTCATATCGAAGACATTGAAACTCTTGCCTTAAGACATTGCTTTTTTTTTTTTGGTGAACTTGCTTACAAATTACACACCTTCCCAACCCAGGGTTAAATGAATGTGGGTTAAAGAAATGAAGGCCAAATGTTAGATGAGGTTCAAAATGATTGATGAAGAAATGAATATGTGATTGAATGGTTAATGGAGAATGAATGGGTTGCAAAGGTTCCTCAAATAATTGGTATACCTTGTGTTCGGTTCGACAATGGTTTTTTTTTTTTTTTTTTTTTTTTTTTGGTAATCACATGATCAAATGTAAGAAAGAGATGCTCATTTATGAAGAAGGTACGAAATGTGACAGATAGACACATGGATAAGGAGAACCTATGCTAGACTTTTTAGGGGGAAGGGTTTGAAACAAAAGAAGAAGAAAATATGAAATCTTGGTGAGAAGCTTGCATCGTGCTTTGTCTTCATGGCTGTTTATGAGTAACTTCTTGCCGCCTGGGTGAGGAAAAAATTTTGTTGTTGTTGATGCTTTGATTGGAAGAAAAGAAGGAAGGAATGACGTTCCCCTTGTTCTTCCAACTATTAACTAGTGATTCTTGAACTCGAATACTATGTAAGGATGAACTCACTTAATGCATTCACTCAATAACTCACATTGTAAAAGGAAGAGTGTATGAAACAATTTTTAAAACTAATGGGAAATACTTCACTCATTCCTATTACGACAGAAAATGATGCATGCATGGTCCTATTATACGATCATAAACAATATAGTGCATTACTCGAAGACAAAGTGTGTGCAATGACTCAACATGTGTGATTAGTTGAGTTGATTAACACTCGTGGTATGATCGCATGGCTAGACATGAGGACGTTGTGAAAAACAAAAGACCCAATGACCAAATAGCACGGAAGACTAAAAGACAAACTAATAACTTGATTAATTTTGTCCAATTTTAATGTTTATGCTATTTACTAGGTGAAAACGGTCCATTGGCAATCGTTAGTCATAAATAAGACCATCCAAAATCAAAGACAAAGAACACATGTTAAGGTTAGCAAAAAATCGATCACAAGAAACTAGGAAGAGGACTAAAACTCTAGAAGAGTTAGGACTCATGAGTATATAAAAAAATTAAAATAAATTAAAATCTACAATCCTATGTTATGCGAGTTAACACGAATTAAAGGACTTGGGTAAGACTAGCTTGACATGATTTTTTTTTTTTTTTTTTTTTTTGTAAAAAAAAAAAATAAAAAAAGGTAACGCTAAAAAGACACCTAAACCGGACAGGCTGTAGTATATCGATTATAACTTTTGATCTGTGGATCTGATTAGGACGAAACCAGCTCCAAATGAAAGATAAAACTTGGGGCTATAGATCCATTGGTTGCACGACACTTAACTCTTTCTAGAACTCCGGCTATCACCAAAACAAGTTGGTTCTTGTGCAGGATACGAGAATAAAAATCCGGGTTAACTCAATTCAAAAAAAAAAAAAAAAAATCTATGGCTCGACTCTAAAAAAAAATAAAAAGGGTTTTATAAGAGAAAAAAAATAATTAAAAAAAGTCAATAAAAAAATTCACATATAAGCATATTGTCACGCATGATGCAATGAAGTTCGCAACCTAAAGTCAAGTTCTATGTTCAACTATGGTCAAGCTTTTGGGTGTTAAAAGGTACCATGGTTAAAAGTTTGGACGTGTTAGCAAGGCAGCCTCCCTTGAGGGTGTATGCCAACAGGCGGCTCTGCAAGTTCGTGATGAAATCGAACTCAACTCCATGATTTGGGTGGATTTAAAAACTCGGATAAACCCTTATTATTGCCATGAGCGTTTTCGGGTTGATAGAGCTTAAATCCCCCGGGCTAGCCACATACGTAGAACACGTACTGTTGTGGAAAAATAGGTAACCTAAAAAGCATATGCATATGTGACAATGCCAATTAAATCACAGGAATATTTTTCAAGAATCTTTCAAGTCTCATCCACTCATCTCAATTAAATACCGATCACTCAAATCGATAAATAACCAAGAATCCTCCCCAGGAGTCGCCAAATTGTAGGGGTCGTTTGAAGTGCGCCTACGTTAAAGCATGTGTGAATATGCTTGGCACTCATAGGAAGTGGGAATTGACATAATACGATTAGGGACAAGGAAAGTAGGGAGCCGACAACAAGTTTTTAAGGAACTTGTAAACCGTTCATGGATCATTTAAGGCAACCACGAATAAGGGACAACCAAGGCAACAACGATTGTCCCGTGAAGGTTACACCCCATTCATAATCCATGAGATTACTAACTCCATATGGTTTGGAACAAAAAAAGGAGGATCGGGATGATGGTACGAAGTGAGTCATGGAGTCACATTCGCCCGTATTGGCCTCTATTCGATTCTTATGGTGAAAAGTGATTCATGCGATCTCAAAGGCATACAAACAGAGATTCAATTTGCTCAAAACTATTATTAAGCTAAATTGGTTTAATATTAATGCAACATTTAATTCTAAAATATTTGTGATCACTTGATTAAACAACAAGATTAAAAAGGAACCAGCTAAACCGGTCGTCCAAATTATCTTATTAGGCGTGATTTTCAATTACATATTCCCTATAAACATGCAATGTGGTGATCATAATAACAATAGAATACACATTAATATTGGAACCAATTTAACAATAATATCGTTAGTCAAATCAAATATAAATTAACCTAATCATGATACTAGCAACAAGAATAAAAATAAGAGTAATTAAGTGATTAATTACTCACTTTCCGCGTTTCCTTGAATTGCTACATCATGAATAAACTGTTAGTAACTTCAATAAAAAAAATATAAATCAAATAGAAATAATTAAAAAAGATAAAAATTAGATTTGATTTGGTCCAAATCCTCAGTTAATAATTCTACCTATCACGCCTTGGTTAAAGCATAGAACTTCAGGTATTGTATGGACTCCTTGGAGTGCTTAAACGAAGAAATAAATAGTGAAAGAATGGGGAGGCTAGTATTTAGGCTAAAGAGGGAAAGAGAATTATTTGATGATGAAGCTTGTGGATGATTGAAAAAGGGGAAATATGACCTCTATTTATAAGGAAAAAGAGGGTCGAAGAATAAAGAAAAGATAAGAATTCGAATCGGATAAAACTCTTGCGATAGACAGCAGTTTTTGCGGTTGTGGTTTTATCATATCTTTTGATCCAGAAATTGGAATAAGATGAATAAGATATAATTGGAAAGCTCTTTAAATCTACTTTCTAACCCAATTAGAATCAGATTAAAATATTTTATAGAATAAAATATATGACCGAAATAGTGAGACGGTGTCAGTTTTGGATAGAGTTTGACATTTTATTCATATCTTTTCTGTTATAGCTCGGACTTGATATTATAAAATATCATTGGAAATAATTTCAAGGGATATCCAACCATATAATATGTGTCTATCCTTGAAAGTCTTTCAATTCGGATAGAAATAGGATTTTCAAAAAAGGAGTTTTATTCAATTTCAAACTCTTTAATCTTATCTTTTTAAAAAGGATAGTCAGGATCTTTTAGAAACTTATAGAAGCTTCTAATTAATCCTAATTGGTTTAGGAATGGGGTTAAATAATTTGGACCTTCCACATGATCATTGGGTCTTAGGTAAGGTGGGCTTAGGTTTGGTTTGAGCTCAGTTTAATATTTTGGCCATAACTTATTCGTTATAACTCGTATTTGGGCTTATAATATATCGTTGGAAAGATCTTTTAAAGCCCCATCCAACTATTCAATCATTGAACCCAGATTATAGAACAAATAAACTGGATTAAACGTTTTTATAAAAAGGACACGAAATGAATAATTTTAAAGGATACGAAATGAATTATTTTGGGTTTAAAGGAACGAAAAGAGGAAAATAAGTT
The DNA here is from genome assembly GCF_001683475.1 of Chenopodium quinoa. NCBI lineage: Eukaryota > Viridiplantae > Streptophyta > Magnoliopsida > Caryophyllales > Amaranthaceae > Chenopodium > Chenopodium quinoa. The sequence goes on along the minus strand of NW_018745176.1, from coordinate 3,312 downwards.
ATGGTTTGGGGAAATGGGCTAGGATTTGGGTTGGTTTATGAAATAAAATATGGATTTAAGCACTCCAAGATTAAATACTCAACCCGACCAAAACGGCGGTGAAAGGTTGTTCATCATCGAGTTTGGTTTTGGGGAGACATTTTTAGGTGTATACAGTAGGGGATACTTATTATTTATGGTTACTTTGTTTAATTCCCTGTAGTCAATACACAATCTCATACTCCCATCTTTCTTCTTCACAAATAGAACTGGCGCTCCCCAAGGGGAAGTGCTTGGTCTAATGTATCCCTTATCCAATAAATCATGTAATTGGTCCTTTAACTCACTCATTTCTGCAGGTGCCATTCGATATGGTGCTTTAGATATTGGGGCTGTTCCAGGAACTAAATCTATGGTAAAGTCAATTTCCCTCTTAGGTGGCATTCTAGTATTCTCCTCTGGAAATACATCCAAAAATTCATTGACTACTTCTATATTTTCTGGTTTTGTCACTTTTTCATGATCGATATTCCTAACACTACAGAAATATACTGGATGACCCTTCTTCATGTACTTTGCCAATTTTAGCACCGATATTAACCTTGGGAACTTGTTTTCACCATGCATCCAGTAAGTCACCGATTCATTCCCACTTGTGATTATTTTCACTTTCTGCGACCTACAACTGATCTCAGCATTGTACTTACTCAACCAATCCATTCCCAAAATGAGATCAAAGTCACTCAACCCAAATTCAATAAGGTCATACAAAAACACTTTCCGTTCTATTTCTAAAGGCACACTTCTAAAGGTTTTGTTACATTTCACTACCCCACCCGTAGGAATTGTTATAGGTAGATCTACTACTTCTACTGATCCTAAACAGTCTTTCAGTTTTGAAATGATACCTTTAGAAACAAAAGAAAAAGTTGCACCGGAATCAAACAATACTTTAACAGGAATAGAGTTAATAGAAAAAGTACCAGCGATCACATCTTTGTGGAATCTGCCTCATGCCTACTCAAAACATTCAGTTTCCCTACAGCCCCACCTTTCTGTTGATTGTTCCCACTGTTATTGTTTTTGTTCTTCCCCCATTTTGTTGCACTCCCTTATTCCCAGTAAATTTATTGTTGTTCCCCTGAAAATTCCTCTGGTTTCCTCCTGAATTGTTGTTCTTCCGGTTCCCATTGGTATTCTTAGAGAAACATTCATACTCCCTATTCCCAAGTTTATTACAAGCGCGACAAGCAACCGGATTGCCTTCGTAATCCCTACCAGGGTGATTGTTCTTGCACCTTTTGCAAAAAAAAGTCCTTCCATTCTTGTTATTCCCTTGGTTATGGTTTCTAGTTCCTCCATTGTTATTATGTCCTCCCTGACGATTGTTACCTTGGAAGTTATTATTATTTTGGAAGTTATTATTGTTATGGTGGTAGTTCCGCTTCTTAAAACCGTTCTGGTTTCCCTGTTGGTTACTAGAAACTTGCCCCACTTCCTTCCTCTTTTCTCATCCTTTTATCTCAATTAACTCCTTTTTCTTCTCCTCCAGCGCACAAAGGTGTGCGGCCCTCCCATACACTTCATCCAAAGTCTCAAACGCTTGCCCGCACAGCTTTAATTGCAAATCAGTAGTCGGACCACTCTCAAACTTTCTAGCCTTTTCTTTCTCTGTAGAAAAAGACTCCTCGGCAAATCGTGACAGCTAAATAAACTTGGTGTAGTATTCAGTGACCGACATTTTCTTTATCCTAAGGTTCGAAAATTCCTCAGCTTTCTGCTTCTGTAAGAAGCTAGGATAAAACTTGTCCCTCATCTTCTATTGGAACTTGGTCCAATTGAATCCATGTAGTGCCCTAATAGTGTCTTCATTAATTTGTTGCCACCAAAGGTCAGCTTCACCCCGCAAGTAGTAGGTTGCACAACTCACCTTAGAATTTTCTGTGCATCCCACTGCCCCAAATAGTTTCTCAAACTTCTTTAACCAGTTTTCCAAAATGGTAGGGTCAGGCTCTCCTTGGTAAGTTGATGGCTTTATTTGGGCCAACTTCTTGAAAATCTCTCCCTGAGCATCCCCATTACCAGTTGAGTTCCTTGCCAGTTGTTAGGCAACTGCTGCCAATCGCCTCACTACTTCACTAAGTTCATTTCCATCATTGTTAGTACTGCTTCCTCCTGCCATCTTTCTTCTCCTGAATTAAAAGAATAAGGTTCTAAATTAATATGGTTTTGGTTAGCTCCCAAAGCTTACGCTCATCCATTAATTAATTACCCTTAAATCATACACAATAAATTTGAAGCTAACAATTTAGGGTAATAGTGCTAAACTTTCCAAAATTTGTAGCTTAGCAATTAATTATTGATTGCTAATCAACCATACATTTAATAAAGCATCACATAAATAAATAAATAAATAATTCCGATGAACCTCAAGGTTTGAAACTATGAGTTAAATTCAATTGCAGTAAGGTTTGCAAATTTGGGATAGTAATACAAGATGGATAAGTTGGAGATGGAACTATTTGTTTTGATTGAGACGAATTAAATTGGCAGAAAGAAGTAAAGAAATAACGTGGAAATTTTATCGATGTAAAGCAAGAATGAAATACTGAAATATAAATGAGTTTAATGACTTATTAATTTTCATAAGCTCACTGAATCCTTGTGGACATGCCACTTATTACTTAGACTGCGAACAATGATAATGCTGAAAATAAACAAAGAGTTCCTAATGGAAAGAAATTACAGGAATCTAATCCTTTCGGACATTATCCCTTTTGTCAGATGATTGTTTGTAGCTTGTAGGATCAAAGTCAGAATCATCTATCTCCTCCATTGGTTCAGGTGTCTCAGGTTCGGGTTCTACTTATACAAACTCCCCCTCTTCCTCCTCATCAGATGAAATGTCTATTATTATTGGAATTGGAGGTGGATTAGGATTAGAAATCTCCATAAGTGAACTATCTCCCTCCTGTTGTTCTCCACTTTCTGCCTGATTACCCCCTGAAGAAGAAGAACTTCCTAACTGTTGATTAGGAGGGGGATTATTTCCTACGGGATTATGATAATAGTAGTCAGGGTAGGGAAGATTTAAGTGCTGACAATGAGCTTTTTCCACTGTTACGAGGTAGTTAATCGGGAAAGCATAATCTGGATACCACTAGCCATAATAATCTTTGTATTTGTGATAATTTGGGATGTCTCCTAGAAGGTAAAAATCAGAAAATCTCTCATTGACATCGATGTAAGGAGGCTCCTCTGGAAGGCAATGGATAATCATTGCTGATATGCGGTCAGGGGTATCATTTCCACAAAATTGTAAGGGTGTTCATT
>NW_018745175.1:0-21392 GCF_001683475.1 Chenopodium quinoa | reverse complement strand
TATTATTATTATTATTATTATTATTATTATTATTATTATTATGTTGCTTGATATTATTTATTATTGTTATTGCTTGATCACGCCTTTTGTGCATGTTTAAAGGGAATTTGTATTCGTAATCACGCTTAATAAGATAATTAATAATTTGGTTTAGGCTAATATGATTTTAATTCAAGTGATCGCCAATAATAGATTTATTTGTGCATTAATTTTCAACCAACATAGATTAAATAGGTTTAGGGTTAAAATAATGTTTGCATGTTAGTCAAAAAGCGCACATGAATACGAGTAGAATAAAGTAGAGGCCTATTTTATAGGGCGGATCCTTTCTTTTGTAGATTGGATTCGTATCCTCATCCCCGAACCCTATTTGGTTGAAGACCTTATGGAGTTGGCGATCTCATGGATCGTTAAGGGGTGTAACCTTCACCTCGTGAACGGTTTACAAGTTCCTAAAACATGTTGGCGACTCTTTTGCTCTTGTTTCTTTCCCTTTGGACGCCACCATACTTAAGTGTATGATCACAGTTGGGTTCAAGCTTGGGGTTATAATGCTTGAAATATTCCCTACACTATTAGATCTATGTTGATTAATAAATTGCGAGAGCCTGTTAATCATGTTATTTGCGCAATGTTAATTATTAATTGCTATGTTTTATCCCGGAATATTAATTATTAGTGAACCTGTGACCCTAGGTTTTCTTATTATCGTTTTTCTCCCTAAACTTATTCTTCGTAGTATAATTTCTTTAACAACAACAATTTGTTACTTTAATAATTTAGATTATAATTAATTAATTAGGAATAGAAGGACCAGTTTCCGTGTGGATTCGACCCTACTTCCCTATCTACATTAGTTAGAGGACTTAGGTAATTACGTTTGATTAGGTGATACGACTTTAGCCTGTCAACGTCCAAATGCACGTACACCACCACAGATAACCACCGCAAATTGCACAAATTCAGCCAACCAACCGCAATATTATAACAATAATTTCGATTGCAAATCAGCGAATCGCAAACCAGAAATTCTATCTTCCTCCGCTTTCAAACAGAGCAAATCATCAATTTTGATTAATTTATGATTGTTTTATACAATATAATTGATTCAACTCCTGATTTTGGTTATAATTTTGATATGGAGAAAGGAAGAGCAGAGGAGAGAGAAAGAGAAGGGAAGAGAAGAAGGAAAGAGAAAGAGAAGGGAGTAGAGTTGTGCCATAGCTGCACAAACCGCACCCAATAGTTTGTATTTTTTATAACTATCATTGTAAACAATTAACACTTCAATTTAACCTTTTTAGCACAATCAACATCAAACTTAGCTTTATTGTGTTATAATTTATAAGTGAGTAATTTACTTATGTACATCAATATTATAGTAACATATAAAATCAGATATAATTTAATAAACATCTACAAAACTCCACATATAATAACTACTCTCTTTGTTTTCAAAATAGGGTGAAGCATTCATTTTAATGGTTACGTTTTAATTATATTCTAGACTCCGCATATAATTTTTTTACATAATTTTTCCTCATACATAAACTTTCAATACAATTATTTACATTTACTAAAGTAATTACCTATTCGTAATTCAAATATTTCTATTTACATATACAAGTAAATACTTGTTTGATATCTGATAAATATTTTTCGTCATCTCATTTTCTTAATTAGCGCGTAATTTCACCAAAGGTAACATTATTTTAGGAATGGAGGGCATAATAATCCTAATCCTAAACCCTTTAAAAAGTGGGAAGTGCTACTGTAGCTTATCTACAGTGCTCTGCCCAAAGTGCCCCTTGCCACGAAATTAAGTTGATATGTGAGTTGTTGCCCTGATGTCTACCCATGTCCTTTCTTTCTCCTACTTTTCCTCCATGTCTTTCACTTTTTTCCTGTTATTATTTTATCTTTTGCTCTGAATTACCGTCATCTCGGTTTCACTCTCCTCCTCCTCCTCTCCGTCAAATTTCTAAGGTTTACCCATTCTTCAACTTACTGAAAATTCAATCGGAAAAGCATCAAAATCTCCCGATCTTCTTCTTCATCGCATATTGTGAGGAGTTATAGAGTTTGCTCTGCTGCATGACGGGAGATGGGTTGAGGAGCTTGACGGGAGATGGGTTGTCTTATAAGGAGAATTTTATTGTGAGGAGCTATGAAGCAGGGATAATAAGACTACTACGGAGCTATTGCTAATTGTACACACCCAATTGTGTCTCCCCAAAACCAAACCCAGTGATGAATGTCTTTCACGTCGAACCATAATCGAATGACGTGAAACTGTGAAAAGTCAAGTTTGCGGTTTAGTTTTATTAAAAAATTCTCTTCTTTCTGTTTTTTGAAAACAATCTTATTTTATAAAAACATCCAATCCAGTTTAGTTTGGTCCATGATAAAGGTCCAATAATGGTGTAGTTGGATGGGGTTGAAAAGACCTTTCCAACGATATATTATAAGCCCAATTTCGATGAATAATGAGGAAGTTATGGCCAAAATACTAAACTGGGCCCAAACCGGATTTTACCTACGACCCAATGATCACGAGGAGGGTCCAAAGGTTTTATCCTATTCCTAAACTAATTAGGATTGATTATAATCTTCTATAAGATTCTAAAAGATCTTAATTATCCTTTTTTGAAAAGATAAGATTAAGGAATTTGATTTAAATATAAATTTTCCTTCTTTTTAAAACTTTCCTTTTTTAAAGTCCTAATTCTATTCGAATTTAAAGATGTTCAAAGACAGTCAGTTATTATTTTCGTGCCTCATATTTTTTTATCCAAGTTTTATATGGTTGGATAGATCTTGAAATTATCTTTCCAATGATATATTATAATATTAATTCCGAGCTATAACGAAAAAGATATGAAAGGAATACGAAACTCTATCCAAAACTGACACCGTCCTACTATTTCGGCCATATCTTTTTTTTAAAAAAGATTTTAATCTGATTCCAATTAGGTTAGAAAGTAGAATTCAAGAGCTTTCTAACGACATATTATATGACTTATTTGAACTTTTGGATCAAAGATATGATAAAAACAAAATTCGCAAAAAACTGCTGTCTACGAGTTTTATTTCGATTCAAATTCGAATTCTTTTCTTTATTCTTCGACCCTCTTTTTTTCCTATAAATAGAGGTCATATCTCCCCTTTTTCAATCATCAACAATCTACAATCAACTCTCATCAAGCATTAGATTATTCTGTTTCTCTCCCTTTCTAAACCAACCTTTAAACACAATTCCGCATACACAAGATTTAGAATCATCTAGCCAAGTTCGAAGTTGCCTTAACCCTAGTCGTGAAAGAAAGAGGTACGAGGCTTCAAAATAAGTAAATTAGCTTACTCCCTATTTTCTTTCACAATGTAGGAAGCATGCTTAGGTTTGATTAATTCCTAGCATCATGTTAGGATGTTATTTAATGCTTTCTAGTATCATGTTTAGGGTGCCTTTATTTATTTCTAATAGCATGTTAGTACCATGTTAGGTTTAAAGCTTTGATATTTATTGTTTAGTGATATGCTAGGGTTTATTATTAATCTTGTTAGTATCATGCCTACGATCTTGCTATTATTATCAAGCTTTAATATTAACATGATTATGATTATACTATGATTATTATTATTATTATTATTATTATTATTATTATTATATTGCTTGATGTTTTTATTTATTTTTATTGCTTGATCACATCTTTTATGCTTGTTAAAGGGAATTTGTACTTGAAATCACGCTTAATAAGATAATTAATAATTTGTTTTAGGCTAATATGATTTTAATTCAAGTGATCGCCAATAATAGTTTTATTTGTGCATTAATATTCAACCAACATAGATAAACAGGTTTAGGGCTAAACCTAATGTTTGCATGTTAGTCAAAAAGCACACATGAATACGAGAAGAACAAAGTAGAAGCCTATTTTATAGGGCGGGTCCTTTCTTTGTAGATTGGATTCGTACCCTCATCCCCGAACCCTATTTGGTTCCTGACCTTATGGAGTTGACGATCTCCTATATCGTTTTGGGTTTACAAGTTCTTAAAACTTGTTGGCGACTCTTTTGCTCTAGCTTTCTTCCCTTTGGAATGCCACCATACTTAAGTGTATGATCACAGTGGGGTTCAAGCTTTGGGGTTATAGTGCTTGAAATATTCCCTACACTAATCTTTTACAGGTATTTCACTTTTATCTTGCTGGAAATTTTGGGTTTTCTTTGATTTTTTGTTAAAGTTTTTATTTTGAGTGGTGATTAGTAGATTTGAATTATGGGTTTGATTTGGTTTTTGGTTTTGAGTTTTAGTTTGGTGAATTTTTTATAATGGGTTTGATTAATTGGTGTACTTGGAGTAATGGGTTTGTGTAGTTTTGGTTTATGAGTGTCAATTGGTGAGACTTTGATAACGGGTGAAGATTATGTTTTGATTTTGAGGTGGAAAGTGTGAATTTGGATTAATGGATTTGATTAAGTGTTGGTTTATCAGTAATTAAATGGTGAAAATAAGAGTAATTAGCTTTATAAAAGTTTGCATTAAGAGCAGTAATTTGGTGATTTTTTTATTAAATTTGGTTTCTGTGTGATAAATCGACTCATTTGGATTAATAAATTTGGTACATTTTTTGGTTTATTAGTAGAAACTCGCATTTATTTAACAACAAGACTAATATTGATGCTGTGCGAGTGGGTGTTGGGTTTGTTAAATTGTCCTATGATTATGAGGTGTACAATGCTAAGGTGGGAGGTGCAAGAAGAAGTGTTAATACCTCTCCAAATGCATCCTGGACTCCCCCCTGGCAAAATTAAGGTGAATGTTGATGCTCACATTATGAATGAATGCGGTATCAAGTTTGGGGCTGTCTTCATAGGTCCTGATGGACAATTAATTGCGGCTGCTGTGAAACATTTGGAAGTGAGATGGAGCTCGGAGATGGCAGAGGTTGGTGCCGCATGATTTGGGGTGGAATTAGCCCGCATATTGGGGTTTCAAGAGGTCTTGTTGGAGTGCGATTCTCTGTCAGTGGCTCATGCAATTCAGACAAAAATGCAGGGGCATGCTACCATTTTCCTCCTATACGAGGATATCCTGAAGGAAAGTAGTGCTTTTATTTCTTTCCAATGTAAGCATATTAAAAGAGTTGGTAACTTGATTGCTCATTATGTTGCTAGATGGGCAACGGATGCAAACTCGGAACATATTTGTACAAACTCTTTTATTGGCTGATGAGCCATGAACTTACTTGTGACAGATGGTGCTAGATGGACAACGGATGAGGAATATGATGAGCTTAGGAGGATTCTTTCTGTTAGAAAACAGATTAAAACACTATCCTGGTTGCTTTAATGTGTTTGTTTACATTTACATGCTGCTGTTAGTAATTTGGTAAGATTGATTTTGAAGCTCATAGTTATTAAAATTATGTGTTCGTTGAATTGATTTAGTCTGATTAATTATAGTTATGACGCATATATAATTTTTTTTGTGTGTTTCTTTGTTTTGATGTAAGTGTTAGTGAGAAATTGGAGAATACTTTGTTGATCGATAACATAAAGTAACTTTACATTATATTGACTTGTGAATTTATGTATATGATGACACATGAATGATAGTAGTTATCTATGAGCTATAATAAGTGAATTATAAGTGTTGTAAATGTTATCAAATCTATTTGGGTAGTTGAAAAGATTGGAGTCTCTACTATTTTCTTGGATGTGGTTGATGATCTTCGTGCTTTTAAAATTCTCAAATTCCCGAGATGAATATTTCTTCACCAATGTATTAGTTTTGGCTTAGACATAATTTAGCAGAACCTTAACACTTCCAAAATGGTAAACAATTTAGTTATGGGAGAGCAATCTATTTATGGGAGAACCTTAACTCTTAAAAAAATGCTCACCACTAAATAATTCGTTCACCCCAATTCATAAACAATTACCTCACTCCTAGGTAAATAACGTACTCACCCCTAAATAAATTGCTCTCGCATAAATAGTTTACTCACCCCTAAAAGTCATATACAATTACCTCACCCTTAAGTAGTTTGGTCACCTCTTAAAAAATTTGCTAACCAAAAAATTATATATAATTACCTCACTCCTAAATAAATTACTCACCCCTAAATGAATTACTCTCCCATAATCTATTTTCACCCTAAACATCACATATAATTACATATCTTACCCTAAAATAAATTGCTCACCTACCTCTAATTAGTTAATTTGCTCACTTCTAAAAAAACATATACAATTAATTCACTTCTAATGTTTACCCCTAAATAGATTGCTCTCTATATATATTTTCTTCAATCATGTCCAACTCACGCGTTGGAAGTTTTTGAGCTGGTAGTGTTGATATATTAGATGTCTATCCTTTACAACTCATGCTCTCTGTTTAGCGAGAAGGAAACTCATTAGGTGTTAAAATTAGTAAAAAGGTGATTTCCATTAACTTTTTCTTTTTTATATTTTTTTTCTTTTCTTGATGTATGTGGCAACTAAGTAATGATTAAGCTACCTTGACATCTATGTGTATCAAATTTTGATGCTTTATTGTTTTTATTATAAATTTTTTGATGCCATGTACTCCACTTGACTGTATGTCTCATAGCTCAATTAAATTACCATGCTTTAGTCTCACTGCATTGCACTATCCCAATGTTACATACTTTCTCCATTTTCTTTTACTTGCAACACTTCCCTAAAAATGAAATGTCACAATACTTGCAACACACTATAAAAGGAAAGTTACTTTAGGGAAAAACTATACTATTTCCCTTATTTAAAGCACATGGCCTACTAAATTACACTTCTAACAACCACTCATCCTATTTTAAAGTTTATTATATAATGTAAACCCCACCTTTCTTAATTACCACGCTAAAGAGTGTGTTGCATCTACAAAAAACGGCGGAAGTAATTGCCAGGACAAAATGGGGTATGGTATACAAATCACTAATTTTTATTAAATTAAGCCAATACATACCTCATTCATGTATTAATTTGCGTTTCTTATTTCATGCTTTGTATGTGTGTGTGTTTTTTTTTTAAAAAAAACTTCTTCTAACTTTAACTTTTTCCTACCTGAAGATCATGCCTCAAATCCATCCCTTTAAAGGTCAATACCTCTTCATTTTATTTTGTATGGATTTAATTGCTAAATTTCCATTTGTTCACTTGAATTCTTCCCCTTTTATCATAGTCAAAGCTTAAAATTCAGGTATTATATGTTTGCTTCTTAAGATTGTTTTGTTTATTACATTATGAGTTGTAGATTGTAGAAGTAAGATCTAATTCCAAGCTAGAGAGTTGTAAAATAGTTCTCATGGGATCAGGAATTGGTAATTATGGTTCTTTAATACAAAGTGGCAATTACAAGTAATCAGCTCATCTATTTGATAATTTGTCAATATTAAAAGTGTTCTTTTCATTATATCTTTGTTTTATGCTTTAATTAGGATAATGCTGCTGAACTCTTTAGAAGAGCTTGCAAAATAATCAATACCGAGGCAGATTTGGTAAGGATGTTATCATATTAATTTATCTCTTTTCAGCACAAAATGAAGCTTTTACTGATTTTTTTTTTTTCGATCTTCCATTGGTGTAGTTGCACATATGGAACTTCTTTGGCAGAACGAACCTTTTTTTTTTGTGAATGACAATAGCTCACCTGCAAAGGATATCCAACGTCAATTGGATTAGGAGGTAAGCTGTTGATACTTACTCTTGAAGTGTTTAATTGCATTTGCCAATAAATGTATTCCTTGAGATTACACTTGCATATAATGTTATTATCTTTTTTCCATTGAAGGATTCTAATATTTCAGGATAGCTTTTAGACTTCCGATGCATGTGCTGAAAGTGGTTTTTAAGCTAATTACATAAAAAGAGTGTTGGAATTTATGTCTTATTCATAAATCAACAAGCTAACTGTACCAATAATCCTTCCCAGACATGTGTATTTCCACACAGAAACTTAATAACTCGAGAAATGTTCAATAACATCTGTAAGAAAGGGACCTCTGAAAAGTAAACAGAAAAAAGGGACTGTTATGTCAGATGGAAGAGATCATATGCTGCATGTCAAGTAATTTATGATACATTCTGGATTTGATAGGCTGAGAATCTTTTGTATACTTGATGTGGTTTTATTGCTCATGCAAGATTGCTAGCTAATGCATATTAAATTATTAATACTCTTTTTCCTTAAGGGTCTTCACATATGTATATTGTGTGGTCTCCTATGCAAACTTTTAACCTTTCATATCTTTAATTCCAGTAAAAATTATGAAAAGTTTATATTATGAAAATGCACAGTGAAGAGAATTTGGCAAGTTTACATGATTAAAGAATGGAGGGAGTAAATTCATAGTACCTCCCTCATCTCATAAAGTTAGAACATGCTTTAGAATTTAAATGGGTTGATGGGAACACATTGAAGCATTTGCTCCAAATCCTCCTTGGCTCCTTTTTCTTTTAGTTCTAACATTTTGACACTGTTATTTATTGTTGGGGCTGGTTAAAAAAGTATGCTTAATATAAGTGAGATAAAATTTGATTGGTAAAGGTTACATCGGTCTTGAGCTTTGTAAAAATCAACAATTTAGATGTCTGCATGGTGGGAAATTTAATGATGATTGTTAATACAATTCAGAAGGGTTTGAAATCTGATAATTATCTTATGGATTCTGTTTCTTTGAATGTAGTTTGTCGATTGATCAATGAGGAGACTATTCCCGCGGTTTTGCCCCAGGTGGTTGACTTGCTTAATCACCCTAAAGAAGTTGTTAAGAAGAAGGTATAATTTGTTATGGCTTTGCATCACTTTTATCAGCAGTCCCCGTCTTTGGTTTCGTACCTCGTCTAGAATTTTTGCATGGTGAAAGGATTTCTTTCTTTTTTCTGCATTATGTAAATTTTGGGTTTTGGGTTGTGAAATAATAATGTTTATTATGACTTGTAATATTGTTGAATCATTATGGGTTTCAAACTGTGCATTGTAGTAATAACAGTTTGGTTGGCAAGGTGTGCGTGTTACTCGAAAAGTAAGATAATCTTTAGTTCCACATTTTTATACTTTTTCTAAAAAATTAAGTATATTTTTTTTCTTATTTTGGTTGATTTTTGGTTTCAATTTCGTCGATTTATGTAATAATTTTTTGTGGATGTTGCTTTTTTTTGTTTATAATTGGGTTAATTTTCTGGGAATCGATTTATTGTTGAAATTCTGGTGATTGATTTGTGTTTTTTCAGTGAAAAAGGCTGGTTTTAGTTTGTTTTGGTTACCTAGATTTGGTTGTTGTGTAATGTTTTGTTAATGGTGTTCAGCAAGTTTGTTCTTTGGTTAAATTTATGCCTTATGGCCTATGGTTATGATTAGTGTTTCTATGTATCAGTTGTAGTATCAATTAATTGTGTTACTAGCTGATTGATTATTGTTGTAGAAGTTACACATGCTTTAACAGTTATGCATGTGTATTATTAGGAGTCTATGAAGCCCTTGAACTCCAAGATCGAGGTAAAGACTACATGGGAAACGGTGTTTCTAAGGTTAGTGTTAGTTTCAGTTTAGTGGTAGTCATAAGAACTTCCTTTCGATTCAAGAACTATGTTTTGCTCATAATGGTTGTTGTACATGTGTAGGCTGTCAAAATGTAAATGAGATTATTGGCCCTGCTTTGGTTGGCAAGGTATGCTTAATGACGAGAATCTATTGGTGTTCAATCTTCACTTTTTTCTATTGAACTAGGAAAAAATGTTTTTGGATGAAATCTTGGATTATTGTATTGCAAAACAGGACTATATATACTATTGTATTTCATTTGAGATTCTTTTATGTTGATTTTAAGTTCAATCAATTGAGTACTTTGTTCATAATGGGGATTGGGATTAATTTTTGTGGTGTATGCATGTTAATTGTGATGGGTTTAGCTAATAAAGTTGAGAATTTCGTAAAATTATATGATTTTCTTTGTGTATGATGTTTGGCAGTTGCGGTTCAACTTAATATTGGGAATAAAATTATAATATCTAGGTTTTGCTAATTGAAGTGGGTGAAATTAGATGTGCTATACTATTCTTATATACTTATGTTACAAGCATGGAGCTTATAAAGAAATTTCCCACGAGGTTGTATTTGGCAATAAGAGTTGGATAGGGTTTTGGATTTATGGATTTTTTTAATCAAATTTTAGTTCCGACGATATGAATTTCAGATTTACTAAGAACAATAATTAACGGTTTTTACTCATGAGGCTTGGATGCTACAGGTTGTAGAGTTTGGTTCTTTATGAATTTTGTGAGTCGTGAAGTAGGTTAGAACTATTTTCTAAACATGTAGATGATTGGGATGTTGTAGGTTAATAATTTTTATGAAATGTGTTCTTTATGAATTGAAAAGTAATTTTTACCCTTCTCGATGTTGGATGAAAATATTGAATTGAATTTTACTATTTTTTTAATCTGTGTTTGTCCATGTGAAATTGTAGCATGAATATAAACTATTTCTTAGGGATGGATAGGATATATTCTGTTTAGAAATAGGTTGCTATTAGAATGGAAGGGTCTAAGAACTTCATCTCTTCTTATATTACTAAAGTGAATACTATTACTATGGAGAGTGGAGATATGGATTAGGAGGTAAGCTGTTGTTACTTACTCTTGAAGTGTTTTAATTGCATTTGCCAATAAATGTATTCCTTGAGATTACACTTGCATATAATGTTATTATCTTTTTTCCATTGAAGGATTCTAATATTTCAGGATAGCTTTTAGACTTCCGATGCATGTGCTGAAAGTGGTTTTTTAAGCTAATTACATAAAAAGAGTGTTGGAATTTATGTCTTATTCATAAATCAACAAGCTAACTGTACCAATAATCCTTCCCAGACATGTGTATTTCCACACAGAAACTTAATAACTCGAGAAATGTTCAATAACATCTGTAAGAAAGGGACCTCTGAAAAGTAAACAGAAAAAAGGGACTGTTATGTCAGATGGAAGAGATCATATGCTGCATGTCAAGTAATTTATGATACATTCTGGATTTGATAGGCTGAGAATCTTTTGTATACTTGATGTGGTTTTATTGCTCATGCAAGATTGCTAGCTAATGCATATTAAATTATTAATACTCTTTTTCCTTAAGGGTCTTCACATATGCATATTGTGTGGTCTCCTATGCAAACTTTTAACCTTTCATATCTTTAATTCCAGTAAAAATTATGAAAAGTTTATATTATGAAAATGCACAGTGAAGAGAATTTGGCAAGTTTACATGATTAAAGAATGGAGGGAGTAAATTCATAGTACCTCCCTCATCTCATAAAGTTAGAACATGCTTTAGAATTTAAATGGGTTGATGGGAACACATTGAAGCATTTGCTCCAAATCCTCCTTGGCTCCTTTTTCTTTTAGTTCTAACATTTTGACACTGTTATTTATTGTTGGGGCTGGTTAAAAAAGTATGCTTAATATAAGTGAGATAAAATTTGATTGGTAAAGGTTACATCGGTCTTGAGCTTTGTAAAATCAACAATTTAGATGTCTGCATGGTGGGAAATTTAATGATGATTGTTAATACAATTCAGAAGGGTTTGAAATCTGATAATTATCTTATGGATTCTGTTTCTTTGAATGTAGTTTGTCGATTGATCAATGAGGAGACTATTCCCGCGGTTTTGCCCCAGGTGGTTGACTTGCTTAATCACCCTAAAGAAGTTGTTAAGAAGAAGGTATAATTTGTTATGGCTTTGCATCACTTTTATCAGCAGTCCCCGTCTTTGGTTTCGTACCTCGTCTAGAATTTTTGCATGGTGAAAGGATTTCTTTCTTTTTTCTGCATTATGTAAATTTTGGGTTTTGGGTTGTGAATAATAATGTTTATTATGACTTGTAATATTGTTGAATCATTATGGGTTTCAAACTGTGCATTGTAGTAATAACAGTTTGGTTGGCAAGGTGTGCGTGTTACTCGAAAAGTAAGATAATCTTTAGTTCCACATTTTTATACTTTTTCTAAAAAATTAAGTATATTTTTTTTCTTATTTTGGTTGATTTTTGGTTTCAATTTCGTCGATTTATGTAATAATTTTTTGTGGATGTTGCTTTTTTTTGTTTATAATTGGGTTAATTTTCTGGGAATCGATTTATTGTTGAAATTCTGGTGATTGATTTGTGTTTTTTCAGTGAAAAAGGCTGGTTTTAGTTTGTTTTGGTTACCTAGATTTGGTTGTTGTGTAATGTTTTGTTAATGGTGGTCAGCAAGTTTGTTCTTTGGTTAAATTTATGCCTTATGGCCTATGGTTATGATTAGTGTTTCTATGTATCAGTTGTAGTATCAATTAATTGTGTTACTAGCTGATTGATTATTGTTGTAGAAGTTACACATGCTTTAACAGTTATGCATGTGTATTATTAGGAGTCTATGAAGCCCTTGAACTCCAAGATCGAGGTAAAGACTACATGGGAAACGGTGTTTCTAAGGTTAGTGTTAGTTTCAGTTTAGTGGTAGTCATAAGAACTTCCTTTCGATTCAAGAACTATGTTTTGCTCATAATGGTTGTTGTACATGTGTAGGCTGTCAAAATGTAAATGAGATTATTGGCCCTGCTTTGGTTGGCAAGGTATGCTTAATGACGAGAATCTATTGGTGTTCAATCTTCACTTTTTTCTATTGAACTAGGAAAAAATGTTTTTGGATGAAATCTTGGATTATTGTATTGCAAAACAGGACTATATATACTATTGTATTTCATTTGAGATTCTTTTATGTTGATTTTAAGTTCAATCAATTGAGTACTTTGTTCATAATGGGGATTGGGATTAATTTTTGTGGTGTATGCATGTTAATTGTGATGGGTTTAGCTAATAAAGTTGAGAATTTCGTAAAATTATATGATTTTCTTTGTGTATGATGTTTGGCAGTTGCGGTTCAACTTAATATTGGGAATAAAATTATAATATCTAGGTTTTGCTAATTGAAGTGGGTGAAATTAGATGTGCTATACTATTCTTATATACTTATGTTACAAGCATGGAGCTTATAAAGAAATTTCCCACGAGGTTGTATTTGGCAATAAGAGTTGGATAGGTTTTGGATTTATGGATTTTTTTAATCAAATTTTAGTTCCGACGATATGAATTTCAGATTTACTAAGAACAATAATTAACGGTTTTTACTCATGAGGCTTGGATGCTACAGGTTGTAGAGTTTGGTTCTTTATGAATTTTGTGAGTCGTGAAGTAGGTTAGAACTATTTTCTAAACATGTAGATGATTGGGATGTTGTAGGTTAATAATTTTTATGAAATGTGTTCTTTATGAATTGAAAAGTAATTTTTACCCTTCTCGATGTTGGATGAAAATATTGAATTGAATTTTACTATTTTTTTAATCTGTGTTTGTCCATGTGAAATTGTAGCATGAATATAAACTATTTCTTAGGGATGGATAGGATATATTCTGTTTAGAAATAGGTTGCTATTAGAATGGAAGGGTCTAAGAACTTCATCTCTTCTTATATTACTAAAGTGAATACTATTACTATGGAGAGTGGAGATATGGATTAGGAGGTAAGCTGTTGTTACTTACTCTTGAAGTGTTTAATTGCATTTGCCAATAAATGTATTCCTTGAGATTACACTTGCATATAATGTTATTATCTTTTTTCCATTGAAGGATTCTAATATTTCAGGATAGCTTTTAGACTTCCGATGCATGTGCTGAAAGTGGTTTTTAAGCTAATTACATAAAAAGAGTGTTGGAATTTATGTCTTATTCATAAATCAACAAGCTAACTGTACCAATAATCCTTCCCAGACATGTGTATTTCCACACAGAAACTTAATAACTCGAGAAATGTTCAATAACATCTGTAAGAAAGGGACCTCTGAAAAGTAAACAGAAAAAAGGGACTGTTATGTCAGATGGAAGAGATCATATGCTGCATGTCAAGTAATTTATGATACATTCTGGATTTGATAGGCTGAGAATCTTTTGTATACTTGATGTGGTTTTATTGCTCATGCAAGATTGCTAGCTAATGCATATTAAATTATTAATACTCTTTTTCCTTAAGGGTCTTCACATATGCATATTGTGTGGTCTCCTATGCAAACTTTTAACCTTTCATATCTTTAATTCCAGTAAAAAATTATGAAAAGTTTATATTATGAAAATGCACAGTGAAGAGAATTTGGCAAGTTTACATGATTAAAGAATGGAGGGAGTAAATTCATAGTACCTCCCTCATCTCATAAAGTTAGAACATGCTTTAGAATTTAAATGGGTTGATGGGAACACATTGAAGCATTTGCTCCAAATCCTCCTTGGCTCCTTTTTCTTTTAGTTCTAACATTTTGACACTGTTATTTATTGTTGGGGCTGGTTAAAAAAGTATGCTTAATATAAGTGAGATAAAATTTGATTGGTAAAGGTTACATCGGTCTTGAGCTTTGTAAAATCAACAATTTAGATGTCTGCATGGTGGGAAATTTAATGATGATTGTTAATACAATTCAGAAGGGTTTGAAATCTGATAATTATCTTATGGATTCTGTTTCTTTGAATGTAGTTTGTCGATTGATCAATGAGGAGACTATTCCCGCGGTTTTGCCCCAGGTGGTTGACTTGCTTAATCACCCTAAAGAAGTTGTTAAGAAGAAGGTATAATTTGTTATGGCTTTGCATCACTTTTATCAGCAGTCCCCGTCTTTGGTTTCGTACCTCGTCTAGAATTTTTGCATGGTGAAAGGATTTCTTTCTTTTTTCTGCATTATGTAAATTTTGGGTTTTGGGTTGTGAATAATAATGTTTATTATGACTTGTAATATTGTTGAATCATTATGGGTTTCAAACTGTGCATTGTAGTAATAACAGTTTGGTTGGCAAGGTGTGCGTGTTACTCGAAAAGTAAGATAATCTTTAGTTCCACATTTTTATACTTTTTCTAAAAAATTAAGTATATTTTTTTTCTTATTTTGGTTGATTTTTGGTTTCAATTTCGTCGATTTATGTAACAATTTTTTGTGGATGTTGCTTTTTTTTGTTTATAATTGGGTTAATTTTCTGGGAATCGATTTATTGTTGAAATTCTGGTGATTGATTTGTGTTTTTTCAGTGAAAAAGGCTGGTTTTAGTTTGTTTTGGTTACCTAGATTTGGTTGTTGTGTAATGTTTTGTTAATGGTGGTCAGCAAGTTTGTTCTTTGGTTAAATTTATGCCTTATGGCCTATGGTTATGATTAGTGTTTCTATGTATCAGTTGTAGTATCAATTAATTGTGTTACTAGCTGATTGATTATTGTTGTAGAAGTTACACATGCTTTAACAGTTATGCATGTGTATTATTAGGAGTCTATGAAGCCCTTGAACTCCAAGATCGAGGTAAAGACTACATGGGAAACGGTGTTTCTAAGGTTAGTGTTAGTTTCAGTTTAGTGGTAGTCATAAGAACTTCCTTTCGATTCAAGAACTATGTTTTGCTCATAATGGTTGTTGTACATGTGTAGGCTGTCAAAATGTAAATGAGATTATTGGCCCTGCTTTGGTTGGCAAGGTATGCTTAATGACGAGAATCTATTGGTGTTCAATCTTCACTTTTTTCTATTGAACTAGGAAAAAATGTTTTTGGATGAAATCTTGGATTATTGTATTGCAAAACAGGACTATATATACTATTGTATTTCATTTGAGATTCTTTTATGTTGATTTTAAGTTCAATCAATTGAGTACTTTGTTCATAATGGGGATTGGGATTAATTTTTGTGGTGTATGCATGTTAATTGTGATGGGTTTAGCTAATAAAGTTGAGAATTTCGTAAAATTATATGATTTTCTTTGTGTATGATGTTTGGCAGTTGCAGTTCAACTTAATATTGGGAATAAAATTTATAATATCTAGGTTTTGCTAATTGAAGTGGGTGAAATTAGATGTGCTATACTATTCTTATATACTTATGTTACAAGCATGGAGCTTATAAAGAAATTTCCCACGAGGTTGTATTTGGCAATAAGAGTTGGATAGGATTTTGGATTTATGGATTTTTTTAATCAAATTTTAGTTCCGACGATATGAATTTCAGATTTACTAAGAACAATAATTAACGGTTTTTACTCATGAGGCTTGGATGCTACAGGTTGTAGAGTTTGGTTCTTTATGAATTTTGTGAGTCGTGAAGTAGGTTAGAACTATTTTCTAAACATGTAGATGATTGGGATGTTGTAGGTTAATAAATTTTTATGAAATGTGTTCTTTATGAATTGAAAAGTAATTTTTACCCTTCTCGATGTTGGATGAAAATATTGAATTGAATTGTACTATTTTTTTAATCTGTGTTTGTCCATGTGAAATTGTAGCATGAATATAAACTATTTCTTAGGGATGGATAGGATATATTCTGTTTAGAAATAGGTTGCTATTAGAATGGAAGGGTCTAAGAACTTCATCTCTTCTTATATTACTAAAGTGAATACTATTACTATGGAGAGTGGAGAGAAGAGATAGAAAATTGCAACTACATGCAGAGAATGAAGGGCAAGGAAGGATAGAGGGGTAGGATCCTTAGTGTTGTTGAGGTTTCTACGGGTTTCGATGGCTTTGTAATAAACAAAAGATTTCCTATCTTTTCTTCTTACTGAATTCCCTTTTTTCCCTTTTCCTTTTGCGCTTTTCACCGGAATCTGCTCTCAATCTGTAGCACCATCTCTCCTCTTTTTCTCCCTTAATTTCCTTCCCTCCATATCTTAAATCCTCAATTTTATCATCTAATAAACCCCAATTGAAATTGTAATTGGTGATTACAATAAATGAAGACAATGTATGCAAAATCGGGCGTCCTCAAAACTAAAATTGACCTCTAATTTCAGTATTATTTTTTTCAGAATAATTTGAATTGATTCTTGTTTGTTTGTTTGACTTTGCGATACTGATGAGGCCTTGTGCACCATGAACTAATCCAAGTAACTAATTAGCAAGGGCACTTTTAAGGCCTTGTGCACCATGATTTGCCAATGGATACTCTTTTAGAAGAATTCCAAGAAAATCATTCATTATGAGTCACTGGATGCTAAAGAAGTATATTCATCTCTCATACCTTGATCACCCTTAGTAGAACGTAACTGAAATTTTGGCAATGATGGGGTGTGGTGCATTTTACCTGCTAAATATACATATATATGTAACTTCTATGTATGTTATTGTTATTTCCATAAGTATAGTAAAATACATTTCCAGAAGAACAAACCACTCTTTTGTTTTTACCACTAAATACGGTGAACCAAGGATGTTTAAAGCAACAACAAATAAAGCTTATATCCGTCCCTTGAATTTGTGTAAGCTGTTAGGTAGAATGTATTTGTAGATATCAACGAGAAAAATGGTCAATGTACTTTCGGTGTTAGTGGACTGTAAGGTTGGGGTTTAAGGGCGTATAAATGTCTCCATAAGGGCAGAAAAGGTTCTGTCATGAAGCTGACATGAAGCTTTACTGTCATTTGCTATATGTGTAATTGTAAACATCACTTGTCTGCTACTTATACTTGCCATTATGCCAATACTTAAAGCTTAAAAAGCTTCTCAGCAGTGAATGCTTATGGCAATGTCTTTTAGTTTATTATAAGTGCCAATCGATACTTCTATTTGTGGTTGAATGACTTCCTAGCATTTGGTGGGGGAGGAAACTTTGCTTTGTCATTGGATGAAGATTTTGAAGTTTTTATTTTCCCATAATTTTTTTTTGAATCTTATACTGTTTGTTTATTTTGTTTACAGAGTGGCTTGAAGTATTGGGCCATGCCAGATTTTTGGGAACTCATGCTTGGCTCATGATCCAGATTTCGAATTGAAAAATGTTGAGGTACTTTTTTTTTCCCTTATCTTTGAGATATCAGCTTTCACTAAATGTTGTATTTACTTTTTTGCCTCATGTTTGGGGTAATTGAATGTCAGAGCCCACCATAATAGATGTTCCTCAGTTAATTTTTGGGGTGAAAGTTTCTGCAATTTGGACAACTTATTTACTTATTGAAATTCTGAAGCCTCAGCTAATTATGTTTGTTGTCATTCATTGGTCATATCAAAATTGAAATCATTGCTTGAAGACACATCTTAAAGCTACACAAGGCTGATAGAAATTTAGATGTACATTGTAGTTGGTACTCTAATATAGAAATTGGCTATTTGTGAAGAACAGAAAAAATGTGTGGGAGCAAATTTAGTATTTAAAGCTCTGTTAGCTCTGTTTGATATAAAAAACAAGTAGAATGATTCATGTCTGCTTTAGCCATTTGGGTCACGAATGTTGGATGTGGGTGATGGGGAGTTTTTATTTTTGGGTATGTATGCAAGTATGCAAGAAGTAGTGATATCTGGGAGAACCGTTGTCATTTAAGTCACATTGATGTCTGATTGATTTTTGAGGGAATCATGGAGATGGAATGAATATTATATGGTGCTGAAGTAGGTCCAACTCCAAAGCAGTAATGATGTGGGATGTTATTGCAGTTTGGCTCGTCTTTTAATTATAGCATTGCTATATGTTTTTGTTGTTGCAGGACTGTAACTTATGGAGGGAATTTGATGACAAATTTTATACATAAGCAGAGATAGCAAACATAGTTAGATTAGAAATTACCTAGTTGTTTTAACAATGATTTAATTGGATATCACTGGAAAGGAACGTGAACATGTAATTTAGGAATATGATCATTTTCAAGTTTACTACTCTATTAGTGATTTTGCTGCTCACTTAACTGAATATAGTTCCGTTTGTACATAATATATTAGAATTACAGACATATACTTTCTAATATCCTAAAAAAATGTAATTGACCCTAATAGTGTTACGTAGTAATTTGTTTCGGGGGTTTTTGTCCCTCGGGAGAGTTTACAACACTGAAACTGGATTCAACTTAGGATGCCTATACCTGCAAAGCAAACGGACCTCCGGATGGTTGGGGGTCCGCCTCCGAAGATTAAGTCACCAACGTTCGGAAATAAAACGTGCGGAAGTAAAGTTATCTGCTTGGATTCCAAGCTCAGTAAAGTGTGATAAGTGACGTATTGTCTCGTATTGCGTGTCAAAATTCTCCCTCCCTTTTTGTCATAAATGACATAAATGTCCCTATTTATAGGGTCCTTTTGAAAAGTGTGCCTTCCTAGGATCTGGTGACCTAGGAATTAGGTCACGCCGTTTTTGCGGCACCTCGGGATTTGGGCCTTAGAAGGCCGCCATCCAGGGCCAATGCCTGAGTGACACGTGTCACTGTGCCCAAAAGGATTCTGAAGCACTTTTTGAGTGACACGTGTCGCCACCCTGAATGGTCCCTGCTGGACCTTCAGTCCATGTAGGACGGAGAAGAGTCCACCCTCCACGTGTCATCATTCCATAGGTCCAAATGGCACCTATACGGAGGACACGTGGCGCTTTCTGATTGGGCCACCTGGCCGAGTATAAAATACCCAAATCATTTGCCCCTCACAGGTGTCAGTATCTGAGTGGTCAGATTCAAAATTACTGGAGGGAAAAAAATTAGGGTTTTACCCCCCTATAAATAGTGAGGTTTGAACCCCCCCTTGGATTCACACCTTGGCGAATCTCTGGAGAATCTTGGACTTTTGGACTTAAAGAAATCTCAAAATTCTCTAAGCGTTTTTCAAGCATCCGACACTCGGCCAACAGTCCGACCGTTCTTTAGTCAACCAGGCGTCTTTTCTCCCTTCTTCTAAAAGTAACGCCTGTATTTTCTTTTACTCTTCATTTTTTCTTTGTTTTCGAAAAAATGGCTCCCCAATTGCATGCGGCACGGCGTAAGATAGTGATCAGCCGGTCACCGGGGACGGCTGAATCTAGAACTAGCAGTGTTGAATGCTTGGCCAAAGACCCTGCTTTGTGAACTTCTCTGAATCCGACCGTTTCCGTGTCTGTGCAGGACACAATGGCCAGAATCAAAAGAACAGCAAGGTAGTGTAGCTCCGATGGAGTTTTCTACCATTCGGATGGGTCGACTGTTTATTCAGACGGCTCAATAAGAGTGCCTCGAAGTGAGCTGTCGGAACACCCTGACAGCCCTTCCTATCTTCCTCCTACCTCCTAACTCCCAGTGATGGAATCCTGGGGGAGGCGGATGAAGAATATCAACCCGGGCCTTCTGGACAGGCGCCGGAAGAGAGTCTAGGGGAGGACCCCGCTGGCACCAGTCGGCGGTCCCCTAGCTCTGATGAGAGCTCTGATGACGAGTCGGCCTCGTCATCTTCTTCAGAGAATGCCTCCGTTACTTCAGAGGAGGCTAGATCAAAAATAGATTCTGCCAGAGAGTCCCTGGCAGTGGATAGGGGAAAGCTGGGCCGAGCCGAGCGCTTCCAGGCGCTTGGAGAGAGCCCCCTACTATCAGCATGTTCCTCCAGGCAGGCGGAGCGCCATGGCATCCGGCCTTGCCAATTTTAGGCGCAAGGTCGTCCTAGGCTATGGCTACACTTTGTCGGTCCCTAACGAGGGCGACACCATAACCTGGCCAAGCCTGGCCAGCTATCAAGACAAAGCATTCGGCTGCTATGAAGCGGCCTTCCAGGCTGGCCTCCGCTTCCCTCTCCATCCGGCCGTGGAGAGGATCTTGGACGAATACCAACTGGGTATCTGGCAACTTGTACCCAACTCCTGGATTAATATTCTGGGGTACGTTGCCGCCTATAAGATGCTGCAGGTGGAGGCGAGCTTTGAAGCGTTCGCCCACATGCACTATCTGAGCAGGGCGCCTGCTAGGGCGGCGAGGGCTGGTACACCTTGACCACTTGCAAGGGGTACATGATGGCTGTTGGCAAAGAGAACAAGTGGAAAGACTGGAGGGCTAAGTTTTACATAGTCAAGTCTGCCGACAGCCGCCTGAACCAAAGGTATAACAGGTGGAATAAGGATCCACCTCTCCTAGCAGGCAGGAGCTCATTGCCGCCTATTCCCAGGCGGGCAAAGGAGGAGATCATGGACGCGGGGTTGTTTACCGTGTCCGTGTGGACGAATGATGAGGGGGACAAGGAGGTCACCTCTCAATGCTATCTCCCTTTGTACAAGTGGTTTGAAGAAGGAACATTCTTAGCCGTCTGTGGGCTAAGTTCTGAAATGCCGAGAGGTAGTCGGCCGTCTGTTTTATATGCAATTTACTTTTGCTTTTCAGTATTTGTTTAATGATGCTAACACTTGTTCATTTTTGCAGACAAAGCAATGGAAAAGCTCTCGGCCACAAGGAAGCCGGCTGTATCTGCTACTCAATACAGGTCGAATGTCCTAAACAGGGCAGAAGCAACCACTCATACCAGAGTGGACGAGCAGAAAACTGGTGGCACCTCCAAGGTAGAAAATTGTTATACTTTCATTTCTGACCAATATTAAATTT